>NC_073705.1:55681027-55688527 GCF_023634085.1 Falco cherrug | reverse complement strand
TATAGCACACCTGAAAACAGATTTCTGGTGTCTTGGCTCAAATTCTCAGCCTGTAGTTCAAGTCTAATTCCAGCATACAAAAACCAACCTGCTTTTGCTGTAGGAGATCTGAATTCTCCAAGATTAATTAATTGGAAGAGAGAGCTGATCCTGTCTGGCCCTCATCCTATCTCACCTGACAGTACATTTTTCTTTTCAAGCCTTACAGAACCATAAAAAAAAAAAGAAAAAAGAAAAAAAAAAAAAAAAAAAAAAGAGTTGATTCCTCATAAGGAAGCAAGAAAAAAACCCCCAAACCCGCAGCATCAATCTAAGTGGTTTTAGGGTTGAGTAGAGAGGTCAAGATAGGGAGTAAACTGAAATTACCACTCACTGTCTATTCATAACACACACACACACTGCTACTTCAGAATCTTCCGTAGTTCCTTAAAAGCAAGAATGAATCTTCCCTATAACCTATATAACCTGCACAGCCTTCACCTCCTCATGAAGTTACTTGTCTACTTTGAAGGAAATGTGTATTTAGTGGATCTGTGGTAACTTCAGCGATGAAATTTATTTCACTGTTTATGCTCAGTATACTGGGACAGCTTATTTTAATAGCTATGATGTTTATTAAAGTTGTAATCCATTATTAAACTTATTTTCATTTGGGAGGAAGAGAGTTTTAAGTTGCTAAACACACAAGTTAATCTATAAGAGTTTTTGCTGTACAAAGCAGCAAACCCCCTGACAATGCCGACTCCCACCTGGCCAGCGAAGCTGGGGACCAGTGCTCACAGAATCAAAAATGACCAAGCCAACGCTTATTTGCACAAACCAGAGACGACTGTTTGCTCAAAATACCAATAATGAACAAATCCCAAGAAGTTTTCGTTAACATAAAACGTTGACAGCCACGACAGAGCCCAGGACCTACATTTTATACTCCGAGTTCTCCATTCCAGCATCCTGATCCAGTGTCTCCTCTTCCCTCATTCTGCTCACGCCCGATTAGCCAGGCTTCGTGCCTGGAAGCAGCTTTCCGACCAGCATGGCAATGGTGATGCTGCCGTTCCCTCAATAACAAGGAAACTTTGTTTAAGTGAGATTGGAGTTCTGGGACTTGGAAAACACCAAGTGCAAATAGCGAAAATACCTGGCAGAATAAAATAAGGTTTTAATTCTGTATAATTTGGAAAAGATTTTTTTTCCTGCCTTAGTTTTAGTAAGTGAGCATGAATGTTTCTGAGTACTCTACTCTGACCATGAGAGGGGCAGGAGGGAATTCAGTAATGCTGTTAGGGAGCAGGTACTTTAAGTCGTACAGCAATAATTCAGTTCAAATTCTACAGAATGGGAACTGTGAGGAGCAAGCCCCGTAACACATCAGACCAACTCCAATCTCCAGTCCAGTAACACAAATAACACCAATATACAGCAAGACCTGCTCCATCTCCCCATAAATGGATCTGGAAGAGACATCACTTACTCCAGAGCGCTCTGCCCGAGCATTTTCTGAAGCAAGGATACAAAAGTCAAAGCTAAGGAGTTTACTTGATGCAACCAGAAGATCAAAGCATGTCCAACTACATCAATGGTGCTCACAAGCACTGAAAATCAAACAGAGATTGCTATCCATGCAACACAGTGCCTATGGAAAACCTGGAAAACAAGAGTCATCCCTAAGAAGGAGGTTCATCCAAAAGACAGGGGTAAAAAAAAGTTCAGAAAATTCACTTAAAGGTCTGCTTTATAATATCTGCAAAATATTAAGACCATAAACTTAACTCAGTAGGTATTACAATGAGAAATTAATTAAATCCAAAATTCATAACATAGCCCTCGTTAAAACATTTCCTTCCATAGCACTTGCCCCCCCCCCCCCCCTTATTAATAATAGTAACAACAACAATAATAACAATAACCAAAACTACAGAACTATGATCCGTTCATGAGGAGATTCCTGAAACTGGAGGAAAGCACGTACGGCTCCTGGCTTCAAGGAGGTTCTTGGGACCTACAGGCTGGTGAGCCATACCTTCAACGATCCTCTGATACTTTAAGTCACAATTCCTCATGTTAATCACAGCCTAAAGGAACTTCTCTTGGCCTAAATGCTCATGATGAAGTAGTCGCACGGACATATGGATTTAATTTTAACTTAAAAAATGGAGAAAGCAACGAAACTTTATAGCTATATGTAGTGAACTACTCCAAGTATTATGGAGAATGCAAGATGAACATACTTAGTATTTCTTTTTTGCAAGAAACACACATATAAGCCTGTACTTACACATCTTTGGTTTTGCTCTGCAGCAAATAAGTATCATTAGTTCTGCATCTGATACAAACTCAGATCGCAGGCTATTTAAGCCATCAACTTCAGCTAGAAGTTTATTTTTTTGTGTTTAACTTGGTATGCAGTGTATAATAGCTTAGCTGTACCATGCCCATATTTGCTTGACAAAAAAATCTTTTTGCTTTAAGTCAAGCATTTTCCATTTGAAGAGTAAGTCCAGCTCTAAAAAATGTTTCCATTTTAAAAATTAACAATTCATTACATATGTTTCTAATTAGCAGCATGGAATATTTGATTTTTCTAGCCATAAAAAAAAAATAAAAATCTGAACTCTTACTGACTGGATTTAAAGTAGTATTACTCCTCACTGAAGTGAAATCTTCTAAGATTGAGTTTGGTTTTTATGCTTTTTTTTAATACTTAGTTTAAAAATCATGTTTCACCTCAGACCCAGGCTTGCAAGACAGACGCTGGAGTTGAACACTAGATGCACAGAACTGGATACAGAGTATTTTGCACATCAGCATCTTAACCAGGTCCCAAATCTGGACAAAAATAAGTAACTCAGCTCTACATCCCTTCCCTCTGTATCAAATTGAAATGCTGAAGAATTTTCCTATGCCTTCTCCAAACCAAAAATGTTGGCTTATCAGCCACAGTGTCCCACTTGCCCTTTGCCAGGTTTCAGTCAATGTAAGCTTATCTTTTTGAAGACAATTAAAACTAGAGATGTCAAGGTTTGCACAATTAGGAAGAGCAAGAAGAGATGCACGATGTGTATGAGTTGTGCACTGTGCATAAACACAAACCTGTAAATAAACTCATTATTGTTTGCTCTGAAAGGGTCTCCCTGCCTTCCCCCACCCAATACCTTGGGTCACTCCTGTGATCAGGCATTTTTGCTATTCTTGATTAAGCATAAACCCGTACTTGGTAATTGCTACTTTGAACATGCTAATAATGAAACCTAATTCTTCTTTATGTTCCAACATTTTTCTGTATTAAGTGTGATTTTTTATAGCATTTTTCCCCAACAAGAGATCTTGCTTGTAAATAACATAACATTAAGTGTCATGATGTAATTGATTTTCTAATGAGGTTTTCAAAAAGCATTGTATTTTTGCTTGTCAGAAAATCTTTACAACAGAAATAGGTCCTTCCATATTTATTCCTTATAAACTGAACTTTTTATTCCTACAGTGAAGTTGAGGTGGATTAAATCATGCGGATTGCCATAAAACAACATATTGTACCAGGTACTTGTACGTTTCTCCACATTTGTACATTGCACTGTGAAACTGGGTGGAAAGCAATCCTGAGCAGTGTGCCTGGTTCAGGGGACAACCTCAGCCCGGGCTAAGCATGCAACAGCACAAGGACCGCGTGTTTAGCTACAAGTGACAAGTGACACGGAGGCGAACTCGATGTAGCAAACAAGGTGTTGAGGCAGATACAACCCCAAAAAAGGATTCAATCTAGTCCTCTAGAAAATAAAATTTACAAGTTCTGCTAATTTGAAAAACATTGGGGTTAATGTCTTATGAGAGAAAGTCATTAGCGTAAGGACTACTTTATGTGCTTGATATATTTTTGTCTGCAGCGCTAGACCACTTCAGTTTGCCAGGATGATTAAGAAACAACCAGTAAATGCCTCCTTGCAAAGTGCCAACAGCTAAATTAAAAGAAAGTGAGAATTCCGTTTAAAGCTAGAGGAAATTTTAATGGTTAAGGCTAAGCAGCCTACAAAGTAATAGTTTGAAGAAGTGTTCACTTGCAAATTATATCGGGAAAATACCCAACTGTACATAGACAGACACTCTCTGCACCCACTGAAGTGCCGCTGTTCCTCACTGCAGACCACATACTGCAAGAACTGGCATCTGAAAATGCCCATCCATCCCATCATCAGTGCTGACCCTAGCACAGGTGAGCCGGCTTGAGCAGGAGCTCGGACAGGAGCCTTCCTGAGAGCCTGAGTCACCTTAGGACGGGTTTAGATACCAGTAACAGAGTATCTGTGCTGCCCAAGCAACAACTGTATAATCTGTTTGGAAGATTTTATTCAAGCCACCTGCTATCTGAAGCAATCTGTAACCATTTGCTTTATGAAAAGCAAGCTCATGCTTTTTGCAGATCCAGGATTCACCCTCTATTGACAGCTGAAAAGGAAGAAGAGAGAGAGAGAGATATACACACATACACAGAGGAATGGGGATAAAGAAAAAAATGTTTCTAAAATCTCATAATAAAGCGGCACGAACCATCTTGCTTCTGACTCTTTAGACAGTCTCAGCATCCACAGCCAACAGAAAATATGATTTATAGCCCTGAATTACTGTAGGGCAGTTTCACTTGTAGCTCCCCCTTTAACACTTCTGAGTGATGCATTATTTATGAGACAGACAAACACACACTTAAGCTTGGATTAGCAATTTAGCACAGGATGTATAAAAGGACCAAAAAAGACAATGGACAGTTGATTGAACTGAAGAGGACCATGATGTTTGGTCAGAACATCAACCCGCCACCAGCAGCTTTCAGCAGGGAGGAGTGGGGTAAGGCAGAAGCCTGCTGGAAAGGAAGCACTTCTGCAAAGGGGATGGTAAAATCCCTTCGAAGCCACTGGGAAGCTGTTCCACAAGTATTGCAATCAACAGATGTGTGTCCATTCATTAAATTTGATGCCTATCAATCCACACTCCCAATACCAAGTGTCCGTAAAAGCTCTCTGCTGCCTGTGTCCCTGCAGAGGGACCAACGCTGCAGGCTGTCCTGCTCATGGACACACGCTTGCCTGGGGTTTGTAGGAATATAATCATGTTCCTAACCCTTGGTCAAACCATCCATGGCTGAGACCATCCATCAAACTCACAAGTAACTGGAGAAAAGGAAACGAGAAGGACGTAAGAGCATGGTCACATCAGCCTGACTTCCACAGGAAACGAGACAGAAAAAAAATGGAAAAAGCCCAAGAAGTCTGCAGCACACTCGGAGAAGCCTTGCCCCTGTGGAACAACATCTACCCCAACCTTAGCACCACACGCTCTTTCCTCTGCCTCATCCATGCTCCCCGCCAGCGTATCCTGGCCCGCTCCTGCTGTTTGCCAGTGTGCTCAGTGCAGGCAGCCCCCGGCAGCAGCCCCTGGCAGGACACCCACTGCCCTGCTCCACAGCTGTCCCCCCTCCATCTGTCCTTCCATCGCCACACTCTGGCTCCTCACCAAGTCCAGGGATGCTTTCACCTTGAGATACAGGAGAGCACCAAGGTGACAGTTACGATCCTAAACCAGGATTTGCCAAGAGGTGCCAGTGAAGGTGCCAACGTCCAAAGGGCACAAACACGCTTATGAATGACGATAAAGGTACTGCTGAGTGTGAAGGCAGGGTTAGACAGTGCCCCCAGATCCTGGCTGCCTGCGGCTGCACCTGAGCCGGGGTTTCCTTGGATTGATCACGGACTCAGCCAGAACTGGATTACTGTACAACTCTCCTCTGACAGGGGAAAGAAACGCACGCCAAGAATAATAATTAAAAAAAAAATTGGAATATTCAGACATCTCCTGGATTTGGCCGCTAACATCAGCCTACCCGGCCACAGCCCTGCCTCGGCACTGGCTGTCACCGGGGCGGGGGGGAGAGGCGATGCTCACCCCCCATGCTGCCATTGCCAAGAGATTCCCCCGTTCCCCGCCGCTCCGAAAAACACGCGCCTCTCCCGGCACCGTCATGCTTCTGCTTCCAACTCGCGCACTCCAAAACTTTTCTTTCTCGGCACATATGGGACTGGCGGAATCAACCCATCAGGCCCTGTTTTCTCTCTCCGGAGAGCGGTTTTGCTCCCTTTCGTCCTCTTCCAAGGCGCGCGGCCCCAGGGGACGGCCGGGCTGTCAGCACCGCTTCCCGACCCACTGTACTGGAACCCCCGGCCTCCCTCCTGCGCCGCTGGGGCCACGGCGAAGCCGCCGGTGCCCAGCCCTCCGCCGCCCGCCACTCGGCCTGTGCTGCATGCGAAACCCGGCCCTGGCGACCGGGGAAAGAAAAAGGAAAGGGGGGGGGGGGGAAGAAAAAAAAACCCAGAAAAAACCCACCCAGACAGGAGCTAAGATCTAGCTTCCCCCCTCCCCCAGTAATCCTCACAAAACTTTCCTTTTTCCTCTGTCTCACTTTAAACAGCCTTTTTATTGTGGAAGTATCAGGTCAGTGGTATGACAGGTTTTTCATTCCGTATCCCTCACTCTGACTTTTCTTTCAGACAGACTATAATGTCGGCAAGCTAAAATGGTTGGTTTGTTGTTTGTTTTTTTGGGTTTTTTTTTCTTTTTTAATCTAGCCAAATGCTCTTTAGCCTTTTCTTTATCAACATCTGGTTATCCAATTTTTAATTTAAATAGCACCCATTTCCCCTCTTTGTTTCAGCTTTTTTTTTAAAATCGAAAACTGACTGTAGGAAGCACTCTGTATTGAGGGGGCAGATGCAGATGCTCCCCCAGCACTGCTGCTGGGCTCTCAGCCCCTCCACAACATGGGTCCCATGGCCAGCAAGCACACACACACCTCAGCTAGCTCCCTCTTTTCCTTTTCTTAAAAAAACCCATTAAAATTTAATTATTTTTTTTAAAATCATTATTTTTACACAATTAGCAATAGTGATGTTAATCAAATGTTGATTTAATTACAGACACAAAGAGGCACAGCAGGAAGAACCATGCTGCTCATTCCTTTAACATGCAATATGTTTCATATAGGTTATTGCAATGTAAACAGAAAAACGTTTCCTCAGATGAAGACTATCTGCTACCAAATATTTATGTGAGCAGGGATATGACAGCATACAGTAATCAATGTAAGACCATTTAGTCTAACTGTGCAATAAAACCCATAATCTTTGTTGCATTTACCTCTACTGTTATAGTGTTTCTTTGAAATACTTTCTGCGAGATTAAAAGTGATCAAAATGAGTCTTTTATCCCCCAATCATTATTAATTTTTTTTTAACTTTAAAAAAACCCCACCATCTGGCATACCAGACCCCCCCCCCAAATTATATAAACAAGTTTAATACAGTTGCCGCAAGCATACTGACGTTTCATACTGGTATTATAAAAATAAACACTTAAAAGAAAAATCGAGGCCATTAAACATGATGCCTTATCTCAGGGGTAGCCAACCTTTTAGGATCTGGGGACTATTTGACATGGTTTCAAGGGCTGCATGCACAT
>NC_073705.1:55651027-55676027 GCF_023634085.1 Falco cherrug | reverse complement strand
ATGGCTGGGTCATGGCTCTGTACTTAAATAAAACCGAAGAGCCATAACCATGCTTTGGCAACTGTCAGAGCTGCATTTTTCACGTAGACCACAGCCCGGTCACTGGTGTTGAATTCCAAAACTACTCCAGTTTAACAAGATCACAGAAAATAAATTTTCTTATTCTTTTCCAGCTGAATTTAAAGAAAGCCAGTTTTTAAATTCCAACACAAATTTTGAGGTGATATACCCAAAATAAATTCAGATCTTTACATCCAGATTTTTAGTAGGGCCCGTAGCGACAGGATGAGGGGGAATGGCCTTAAGCTGAGAGCGGGGAGATGCAGATGAGCTGTGAGGCAGAAATTGTTCCCCGTGAGGGCGGCGAGGCGCTGGCCCAGGCTGCCCAGAGCAGCTGTGGGTGCCCCATCCCTGGCAGTGCTCAAGGCCAGGCTGGATGGGGCTGGGAGCAGCCTGGGCTGGGGGGAGGGGGCCCTGCCCAGGGCACGGGGTGGGACGGGGTGGGCTTCAAGGTCCCTTCCAACATAAAACATTCTAGTGTTGTGTGTTCACAATTTCCAACAGAAATGCCAGCAGAAGTTGGGGGAGCCGCTGTGAGATGCACCCGCTCAGCCCATCAAGAGCGGATGGAGTTGGCTTTTTTTAATTTTATTTTTGATACTGTTTTTTTAACAGACAGCCCTGAAATAAAGCAAAACCACTGCCAGAGTCACCACCAGGCACCACACTGTTTCACTGCTCTCCTCCGTACACCTCCTCCGCACACTTCCCACACCAGCAGCACACTGCCCGCTCCTGACAAAATTTTAAGTCCCATGGAAAACAAGCTGTTTACTTGGCATTCATTAAGGCAAATAAGATAAAGCAGTCAGCTAGTGAGGTGCCTTCATTTCATCATTGCTCTTGTTTGACTGTTGACAATCTCTGTGGGGTTATTCTGTATGTCTACTGCAAAATAAATCATATTTGAAGTTATCACTTCTAGTTCAGGTTTTAATTTGCTGGACTTCATTTGGGAAAAAAAAACCAACACGTGTTTTCTCCCTCAAACATTTGCAGTGCAATAATTAACAGGATGCCAATATTTCAGTCCTAATGACTATCTAATCTTAGTGGTGTGTGTATGGAGCATTTTAATATTTCATAATGTTTTATTTCAATGGCACTGGAGTGAAGCTGCATTTGAGTTTATCCACAAATTAAATTGTTTTAAATCACTGAAGTAAAAATATTACTTCATTCCTCTGTATTTTTTGACAATGCAAAATTAAGAGAGTCACTCATTTTTAAAGATCTGTGGGGAAAAACATGTTCTCTCCTATTTTGCTTTGTAACGCGGTATCTCGGCCGAGCCTCCCATGTTACCAAGAGCTCCCACCCCGCTGCTGAAGCAGAGGTGATCCCATGGTAGGTTTTTACGTCTCAAGAACCAGTTCCCTGCTTCACCCCACTCTCCCCTGAGCAGAGACAAATAAAACAGTTGCAAATACCCCAAAGGTGCTGCTTGAGGTCTGCCTCTGCAATGGCACTGTGCCCAGACCAGCGGTGCAAAGGCTCTGGTCAGGACCCCCAACCACACTCAGGGCAGGAGATGCGGCTGTGGCACAGGCAGCTGCAACAGCACGGACCTACCTGAGCACGCTTGAAAGCGTTCTGAAGGGATGTTTCTTTCACATAATATGGAAAGCCCTTTTACACACAGGGTGTTTAGGAGCCCTAAGTTCCCCTTTTTCCCAGTCTTTACCCTGCGGGACAGTAAACCTAGGTCCTTCCTGTAGGTTCCTCCAAAAAATGTAACAGCACCATACTGAAAATTTCTGAACTGCATGGCAACAAACCTTTGTAGCCATTAATTTCAAGTTCTGAGATATCTGTTCCATATGAAAAAACATGTTACTGCATAATAAAGCTTGTTACTGGAAGTATTTAATATTCATAATATTTTAGTAAGTAGCAAATTCTCATTAAAACAAGCGTGGTGCTTGCACCACTGATTTCTGTGAGTCTTTGCTTAGCAAGAACAATGCACAGCAATGCTACTGCAACGTCTTTGTTCGCAGTAAGAATACGCTCTTGCTAGGGTACTTATCGTGATAAAAGCATTGTCTGTGAGCTGGCAGCAATGCCACTCCACGTTTCTGTAGTGCACAAAACATTATAATGGAAATGCAATTTAATTATTTAAGCATGTATACACACACACACACAAACACGCACACATACACATCGCCTTGTGTCAGATGACATCAGGGTGACCTACAGCACCAGAGGTGCTGGGGCAAGACGTTAAGTTTTGCTGCACAACAGGAGAGGAAACTGTTTGTAAAGAAAAATACTGGCAACGTTTCACTAAATATTTATGAGCTTTATTTACGGTCAAGTCTAAATAATAATTGATGTGAATGGCATACAGGACAGACTACCAAATAGAAATCTTCCTCTATCCTGGCATCTTTTTTCCTTGCAGTTTCTTAAGAAAACCGGACTGCAAGAGCATGGTCTAATCGTGATAATGCATCAGATACAATAGCAGGTCTCCAACAACTACTCCCAGAAGCAAGCACCAGCAAGCTGCTCACATGAGGTGCCCAGAGGACAGCTGCTCCATGGGCAATGTCCACATCAGTAGGACCATTGCAGAACAGACTGAACAGACTCAAATCTGCTTCCAAGGGCAAGTAATAATAACACCACCACCACCACTAATAATAATAATAACAGTAACAATAATAGATAAAGTTTGCACAACACAGATACCATTTGCCTAAGAGGATCAACAGCTGCACACAGGACAGAAGGGCATGGCTGCCCGAACTTTAAAAACCATACCTCATTTTTCTCAAGCCTCAGTGGGTACTTTAGACAACCAAAACTGTCAAACTATACAGTAAACTTAGAGCACTAAAAATAATAACAATCCTACCAGCAAAACCACTGGATTCTGAGTGGCATGTTGAGTGCATAAAATCATTAAGATTAAATTTAATTTATACCAATCAGCCCGAGGTGAAGTGGGATGAAAATAACTTGATGCAGTACATTCTGTGTTTTAGTATGCAATGTACTTTAAAAGCTGTATTAATGTATCTGTGTAGTTGACAGAAGTGAGCCAATTCCCTACATTAAGATTAAAAAAAATTAATTATATAAATATACACATTTGCACGTTGAACTCCCTCAACCATTCACGTTCCATGAAATAATCCATCAGTCGGTACTGATTGTAACTGTTAAACCTTCCCAAACAGAAAACAGAATTATCATAAATGAACCTTATTGATGCCCCAGGACTTTATAATGAAAAGTCTCAAAATCCTAATTGATGGTGCAACCATTTATTGCAACAGGATAAAGTGGTGAAGAGTTAGTGACCATCTTTGACAGCTCATGGAGCACAGACAAGATCCCAAAGGATATGCAAAGACAGGGGAAAAAGCAGACAGGAAGAAATTATAGACTAGTCAAACTTTGATATTGGGAGGGATAATGGAACAAATTATTAAAATATTTATAAGCATCTCAGGTTCATAAGGTTATAAACCACCTAACAAATCTAATCTTTTTCTTTGACAAGATAATTGGCCTCATGGATAAGAGGGGCAGCAATCGGGGAAACATATACTGACTTTATCAAGATTTTTATATACCTTTGCTGATGACATTCTCATTAAAAAATGAGGGAAATACAGTGCACATTAGAAGAGTCTTAAGGTGGATGCCAGGAAAAGTTTTAAAAAATTTAAGCAGAAGGATTTACTGCATGGTTACAAGGGAAACAGAAACCTCTGCGTGAAATAGTATTTTGCAGTAATATAAGCTGAAAGTCTAAGTGTTTTAACTGCCAGTAAGATGTACCTGTATATACTGGCTACTACAAATACTCACTTGTCAAACTGTGGTGGCATTACACCTCTAGATTCTGCAATGTTTGATTAAATCTGAGTTGAACATACTTGTAAATCCAAGGCACGCCAAGTTGGGATATGGTCCAAGCAGCTCACGTGAAAGAATCAGAAATCAAAATAATTTTGACAAATTAAGAGAAATGGTCCAAACCAGCAAGACAGGAGAGTCAGGATCAAGTGCAGAACACAACCATTAGGAACAGAAAAATTAATTCTACAAACAGAAAGTAGTTCAGAGAGGCCCTTCCAACCTCGCCTGTCCTGTGACTGTTGTTGTTTTGTCAGATTTGTACTTAATGATTAGGCAGGATACAGACATGATAAAAATGGTGACATCACAGAATCATGAGATGCCATGATGATAATGAAAAGCTGTATCTGCAAGATTAAATACTGCCCTCATGGATAGGACAGCAACACACCCAGATATCACCAAACCCTATTAAAATTTTCTCACAACAGTCCCAAAATCTAGGCAACCATGATCTATATAAGCACTGTGTAAAACAGGTACCAGACAGGTTAAAGGGATAATTCAGCAGCAGCCATTGCACACATCACCTCTGACAAGACACTTCCTGAAATATCATGTGTCACTTTGCATCAAAAACCTGAAGACAAACTTCTGATGCCATAATTAAGACCATCATTTCAGACCAGTATTTCAGAAGAGTTCAGTTCTGGAGGAAGTATTAAAGTAAGTGATGTACTATGTAAAGCAACGAGATGTGGTCCAACCATGTAAAGCATGTACTTGAAGGTTGTGACCAACGCGACAAATGGAGACTAATCAACACTGTGGAAGGAATATATGCAGGTAAAATGGGTTGAAACTAAAAAAGGGAATTGAGACAAACTACTTTATAATGGAAGATAACTTTACAATGAGATCTACTCTATACCAGCGCCAGGTTTCTTTACAAACGCAAGGCTTCTGAAATTATTTGCTAAGCCTGCTGAAGTTGAAATAGGATCACAGAAATGGTGCCGTATGTTGCTTCTTGGGAAAGAAAGTGAACCGAATGAGTGTATTTGGAAGAAGTGGAACGTGACCCCACTCTTTGCTCTTACAGCAGTACTAGCCATGTTTTAAGCCAGGTTACTGTGAAGCTGATGTTAAGCTCCTTGTATGTACGAGCACCATCCAGGAGAGAGCAGTTTCTCCAGGCCCTGAAGAAACAACAGTAATTCATGAGCAAAACGCTGCCGTTTCGGCAATGCAAATCAGGGTACTTAACTCGAATCAGAATTCAAGGGGCAGCCAGTGGCATATTGCCGTGAGCTATTTTCAGTGCCCTAAGCATGGCACAGAAAGGGCTGCCCAGTTGCCTCTGAGTTACGTCTCACCACATCGATGTCTGTAGCCCTGCAGTAATGACCTGGTATTTAAAGGTCTGCACAGCTGCCATCCAGACATCATTCCCACCCCTGCACCCATTTACTGAACCAGCGGTAAAGGGCAGAAAATGTTCTTCGAGGCTGAGACCAGACAACCAACAGAGGAAGGGCAATGGCCCGGTACCTGTCCCCCGCCAGCGAGCACAGCCTTGGAGCGAAAATGTTCCTCACCAGCTTCAGCACAAACTCCTCCTCTGAAATGCCTTGAACAGATTGAAACCCTTCCTTCTATCCCTACCTGATCACAGCAGAATTTTAGGACAAAACAGTGTTCCAATACTATTCAAATGATGAACTGAATGAGTTTTTTTCATCTTTTTAGCATCTGCACCTATTAATTATTAGTCTACCACCAATTCTGCCTATTGTTTTCGAAAACGTTTTCAACCTTTCACTAATAGCGGTCCCTAATTTTTTTTTCTCTCAGAGAAGACGAGAGCTCCTGCATAAAAACTTTACCTCTTAATGTCTTTGGTAGTCTGCAGACCTGAAAAAGTCTATGTGTCACATGCAGAAAAATCACTGAGCTCCTACAGATAGATTCTTTATAGGTCAAGCCTCTGGAGGCAGCATCCTTGGAAAGCTCAGGAAAACATTCAGGACATTAATTCTTTTCATCTTTGTAAATCCATTTTGGTCGATTATGAAATGCATCCATGAACCTGCTCGCAGTTCTGGCTTTCATGCCACAACACCTCTCATCGGTGCTGCCACCAGTTCAGTGCATCAGTTGCAGCACAACAGGTCGTTTGCAACATAGAGGGTATTTTCAAACACTCCATTTTCTAGTCCTAGCAAGAGCAGGTCACAGTGCCTGTCACCCCAACTGCTTGCTGACACGAGTAGTCCCCCTGCTAACATTGCTTATGACAATGACAGGACGTTAAACCAAGCAAATCAGCTTGACAAGACTAAAGAGGTATTAATTTCCACTTTACCTGAAAGTCTACAGTGTGTCCTCACAGAAGTCAGCCTTTTTTCCTGGTAAGACAAATTCAGTATCAGACAGCACACCTCTCGGTGTGCCTGTGGATGGTTCAGGAACTGGACAGGAGTCAGACAAGGGAGTTTTGGACTCTTTGCCAACTGTACCCATTTTGATTCATTCAAAACGGAACCTGTGCAATATATACTAAAAATACTGCCCTATAAATATAGTCTTGAAATGGCTCAGATGGAATGAAATCAATGGCATTACCCCTTGGCGACAAAGGACTTTGTTTCAAACGAATGAGCAGTAACTAAAAAAAAAAATCATATCTTAAACCCCATAATTTTTGTAATTTTCCACAGCATCATTCCAATAAGCGGTTAAAGTAAGGACAAGAAAAAAGTCCTTTTCAGTAAAAACTATATTCCCCGCCCTGTTTTTGGCCCGGGAGTTGGCAAGGTTTGGGCAGGGCCGCGTGATGGTGATGCAGAGTAGTCTGAAAGTGTGGTGAAGTGGGAACTTTGTCCTCACCCAATACAGTAAAGCATAAGCAGGATGGGAGGGTCTTCACATAACATAAATAAACAATGTACCCCAGAGATGATAAATATTGAAGGTCTTCCCCCCCCTGAAATCCAGTGCTCTGCTTCAGACGTACAAAGCATTGCCAGCCCTGATAACGGCACGGACAAAACCCTGGGCTCCTGCTGCCTACAAAGGAGAAAGTGATAAATAGTCACATACCCACAGCGTCCCTGCCCCGAGACGCACGAGTCAACAGAAACCCCATGTCTGAATGCTCAGGAGTTCAATACTGACCACACTGACATATCCGGATGAAATAAGCCGGAGAACAGTTTCACATACACTAGGCTTGTAGGACTGATCTGAACTGAAGGCTCCCGTTAAGTCGAAGGCTGCCAGGACACAGCGAGGTCTATCTTGTGCTTTTGTGGAAGTGACCCAGCAATGTACCATGGCACTCTCACATTTCATGTTATAAAAAGATACTCTTAATGCATTGACTGTTCGTAACAAAAATCCAAAAAGCCATTTGCAATAGCATCAAAAATATAATTTACATACTTACAGAAATGCAGAGATTAATTGTTTTCTTATTTGCTGAGGTACAGTGGAGGCTTAATGGGTGTAACACCGCATTTCTAAAGCAAATCCTTTTCCTTAGGTATTAGAGGGACTTTATGACTATGCGTGTATGTATATATATATACACACACTGTGCACACAAGTGTGAAAACGTTGTTCTACTGATACCTGAATACTATGTTTTTGCTACAGCTTGTGTGGGAGCTGGTTATAGTCAACTTACCTCTGAAAACCAATGTGGAAGCATCGCTGCCAAATATCACTGTAACAAAAACACGCGCACCCCTGCAGTGCCCGTGCCAGAGGGGCACGGGAGCGGGGGATCCCCACGTGCCAGGCTGCAGTCTGAGCTCTGGATGCTCCCTCTACTCCACTGCCAGCTCTGCTCCTTAGTTAAAACACATCAATGCAAACTGCAGGGCAAAAGAGCTCCCAAAACACAGCTGCAGAAGTGGGGAGATGCTTCCCTACGCTCTCCTGGCCATAACACCTGTAACCACAGCTGACTTCTTTTTAGACAGCCAGAAACTAGAGAAAATGACAATAATAAAGGAAGTTTGTTCCTGAGACTCCAAAATACATTTTCATTTAAAATAATTTACGCTTAGAAGTGGAAATCTGAGAAAAATGAATAGCTGGCTTTAATTAAAAACTACGATGCACAAACATCCAAGAGCGGTACAAGCAGCCACATCAACACTGATCTTAGCAGGTAATGGAGTAATTCACAGGAACACATTATGCTTCATGATAGCACTTTATTTAGTAATGGAGACCTACTGGTCTCCGCGTGGATCATATTAGCTTGGCTCAGAAGCAGCTCCTCTAGTCTATCAACCATGTTTTTGCACACGCCATGAAATATTTTCACTTTACGTGGTCCATACTCGCACTTCATTTTTAATACCGAACAGCCTAGTAAATCCATACTGCAAACGTATGGGGTTTTTTACTGTGTGTTCAGAGAGGGAGAAGACAAACAAACACTAAACCGAATTAACCTTCACGGGCCCAACGGTTTGAGTTAAACCCGAGACGGGCAGCACAGCAGCGGGCTGGGGGGAAGGCGGGTGCCTGTGCCGGGACACACACCGAGGAGCCCCGTGCAGCCCTTTCACGTCGTGTTGCACAAACACAACCCTGCAGTCGCTCCTCAGAGGCGTCCCTCGGCAGCCGCTGGCCAGCTGCAGCAGATCAAAGCCCTGCACGCCCGCCCTGGCCGGGTCCTTTCATCTGGGCTGACAGCACCGGTGCCCCGGTACCTGCAGCTCCCGAGGAGGCCAGATAAAAGCGCTCTACAGCCATCCAGGCAGCCATACGGTGTGCGTATAGGATTAACGATAGGCAATTAAGGCCCGCATGGGTATGCTGTGGCAACGAGGATGCACAGAAACAGCTCATTAAACGGACAAGATGCAAACTATAGTAATGCGTAATTAATTCCTTGAATTTTTGTTGTTTGGGTTTTTTTTTTTTTTTTGGTTGTTGTTGTTTTTCTTTTTTTTTTTTCATATCACATTGCATTTCTCCTTGCTAAACAGATGGAATTCTGAAGGAAACAGTGGGCTGACACCCTGCCTACTACCCTTGTCAGCTGAAGGAATTAAAAACTAGAAAAAACCCAATAAAGCATCCAGCGACTCCCAAACCTCTCCTCCCATGCTTGTGCTGGCGCGAAAAACGACGCAGTGTCTGTGCCTGATGCAATTTGCTGCTACCAAAAAACACAGCCAGGAAGAAAGTAGTTACTTTGGTCCTTGTTAATACTTTCTCATACTTTTACCAACTCATACAACTGGTAGTTGAATCTGCAATAAAAGACCTACTACACTGATTGTTAAAATACTTCTGAAACACTGAACTCCAACGTTCTGAAGGAGTTCAAGCCCCATTATTTTAACACGAAGCCTATGCTACAGCTCAGCAGGCAGGTTTTGTTCTGCTTTTCCAGAATTGCTCAAGGAAAGTGCTACTACTGCCAATAATCCTCATTTTACCCAGCTAAGGTTTTAAGACCACTGCAATTGTTTTCCAAAGACAGAAATGTTATCACGTGGATATCAATTGATATTTTGATTTTGTGGTTAAAGAAGTGCTTTCATATTTCGTCCCTTCTAGCTGGCTATTCAAGATACCTATATAGGCATCAAATACTGAAATTGGGTTAATGATAGATTTCACCCCAGCAGGCACATTTCTGTGATTTGGTAAAGGTGGGGGGAGGGGGGGCATTAATTTAATGGTTGAATTTATTTGAGTGTTTTGATTGTTTACAAGAGTTATCCTTTCAAAAGTAATTTATTTTTCTACAGATGTAAAGGCTTCAACATCTTCTTAAACAACAGGAAAAGCTACAAATACCCACAACCTCACCCCCTCACCCCCCCCCCCCCCCGCCCCGTGTGCTGGTGACATATCTATACCTATACCTATACCTATACCTATACCTATACCTATACCTATACCTATACCTATACCTATACCTATACCTATACCTATACCTATACCTATCTATTATTTTTTTTAAAAGCATATCTGGAGCATTTGGAAGAGGAGCTAGCCAGGCTGGTGGCAGTGGCAAGTGCTTCTGTTGTCACTGCTGGATCCAGCTGCATTTTTGGCTGCCACCGTGCAGAGGCGAAGCCCTGGCATCCCCTGGGAGATGGTAAAGGTTCTGTCACTCACCCAAACTCCCTGCCAGAAAACCCACTTAGTGGCAGCTTGAAAGGTCACCTCAGCAACACAACTTCCATCTCCACCTCGTAAGGCTTTACAAATATTTGGAGTCTGATTCTCCAAATACGATTTGTCAAAACAACACAGTATAACAGCAAAGCACCCAAAGAAAGCCCCTCTATAAATAGTCTACCAGGGAAAAAAAATGTTTACTTTATTTGCTGCATGTGAAAGGGAGGTAAAACCTAAACAAACTTTCAACACCAGCTGAGTTTACATATTTAAACTTCAACGGTGCCAAAGTTGCAGCCTAACTGGCACCAAAAAACCTAACAAAAAAAGTCATATATTGACAAAACACACAGTCATAATAAAACCACATCCAGTTAATAACTTTGAGAACTAATGTTAACTCCTAGCACAATAGAAAAGTCTCCTTAAACACAATAAAGCAGTGATATAATTTACTCTCAGCTCCTTTTCAAAACATTACTCTCTGCCCACAATCACATTCAGATTACAAAATTCCTTTTGTAGTTTTCTCCTAGCTGTGGGAATAAAATAAACCACTTAGATGACAGTAAAGTGTCTGTAAAATATATAACAGCAATAACTCCTGGTGGAAATGCGGCAGATATTTATACAAGAGCCAAAGCATGGAGCATTGTAAAAAAGGCTAACGCCGAGGACGGGCGCTTGTGCTGACAGCCCTCTTCTGGATGAGATGCTGGGGAAGGCTGGTGCTTGAGCCTCCTTCCCCAGTGTCAGGCTGGTACCCAAGATGAAGCACCAAGTTCTGGGCGAAGCCTTCACAGCCCCGTGCCACCAGCACACGAGCTGGCTTAAAAAGAGAGCAAGCATCCCTGCTCCTCGGCAGGGTGGCAGCAGGGCAGCACGCTGCTCTCCTGGAGCGAGAAAAGACTCAACAGCAGCTAGCAGTAACCTGCCTTAATTAAAGCTAATGTATTTCCACACTGTTTTTCAGTTGCGTAACCTGTATATGTATCAAGTAATAACGTAAGGAGTGCTATTTATCAAATACGACATCCATCACGCGTAAGTAACTGATGGGGTTGGACTTCTGACATGGAAGGAAGGATGCTTAGCAGTTTACCCAACGAAGTCTGATTAATTTTTCTGCTGATTTAAAAGACCTCTAAAGGATGCCATGTCAAGACAGCCATCATGACGATGACTACATGGAAAGGTAGGATGAGACCATAAAAAAAAAAAAGGCAACGACTACGCCCGTGCAAGTCCTGGTTGTCCTCAGTCCCCTCCTGTCCTTTACATAAGCAGCCAAGGAGGAACCAAGAAGGCAAAGTCTCCCAAGATTCCACTTCTAAAAGTTATTTTATGACAGCTTTAATCAGGGCAAGGAGCTGGCAAAAGCAGCTTTTGTCCAGGTTTCCCTGCCACCTAGTACCACAACTCAGCACGCTAAACCAAAGCAGGAATACTTTCCACAGAGCAAAGGGAGACCACTTACGTTATGTTCAGTGGTTACACCGGCACTGGAGGGATGGACCTGGACCAAAGCCTGAAGCAGCGTTTCCCCCAGCCAGATCCTCCCTGGCCTGCAGCTGCCAACGGGGCACACAGACCAGCCTTACTCCTACCAGCAACCCCTGGCTGCAGCTGGAGACTGCAGGCAAACCCTGCTCACAGATTTTACCGCAGCAACACAAATTAGTAGGGTCTTTCTAGGATCAGAGGACAAATGCATTCATTTTGATACATAAAAAGTTACATAAAATTTGAAGTTGGCCAATGTAAATCAAATGCCCTAATGAACGAAGCCCTGGACGGCCACATTATTATGTGCGTTATGGGGAATGTACCCTTTTAGCATCAGTCACTGGCTACATCTTTGCAATATGTTTAAATATGTTCTCATGGAATTTAACAAATTGCTTAATTCCTTGATGAAAGATACTAAGTTTCTAGATCAAAATCTACACTTTTAAAGCTGAAAAAAGAAAATGTTGTACCTGCTACTGCAAAGCACACCTCTGTGCAAAATCAACAGCCATCACTTTTTGATTGAGGCTTTTCTTGCTGGTTTGGTTTTGAGTGTTGTTTTTTGAAAGCCTTTGCAAACAACATCAATTTCAATGTGGAATCCACAGGGCCAATGAAAAACATGTTAACATATTTTTAATACTATGAAATTTTACCACTCTGGGCAGGGGGGCATGCTGGGCTTTGGCATATGGTACAGTCCGGATCCATAGCATCAGGCCAGCACAAAATGTAACATCCCCCTGACAGCATCACTGGCCTCAAACCTACTGATCACACCTCTCTTGTCCTTCTCAGCTCATTCACAGATGTCGGTAAAGGCATGCAGACATCCGTGCCAGCCCTAGGAGACAGGTTTGGCACAGGTAACTCTCAAGTAACTCAAAAGGTTAGTGTGAGCCATTCCGCTACACTCGATGAAATATGGTCTGCTAAACTTCTCTTGCATTTAGAAGTTCGGAAAAAAACAGCTGTTGTAAGGTTTTTCAAGAATAAAATAGTTTAAAATGTATATGAAGAAAGAGCAAGTATTACAGCATTTATTGGAGCAAACCCAACACTCATCTGCAAGAAGTGGTCACGGACACTCAGAATGCTTTTGTTATCCTTTTGATAACTAGCAACAAGTGTTTGAACACTAGAGCAAGACTTTATCCTCTTCATACCACTTTGTGCCAATGCTACCTGAAACCTTGGATGCTAGCAGACACAAAAAGCCAGAAATGTCTCTGTTGTTCTTATTTTTTAAAAAGTAAATCTCGTCTATTTCCGAGAAAAAACCAAGAATGTTTTCCATGCTCAGAATCATTTGCCAGACTTGAGAGAAGCTTATGAATGCTTCTAGTTGACTTGACATTTTTCAATGAATAAAGTATTTGAGCAAATTGTTTGTCAGAATCTAATTACTTTACTTCTTTGTGTATTTGTATACAAGTCTTTGATTTCAAATAAGAAGTGTTATTATTAGGTTTACTGTCTAGGTCCAGCTGACATCATAAAAAGCTAACCCTCCCGCCCCCACGAAAAACACTCACGAGAGTTGACAGCACGTTCAGATTTAGTTCAGCTGAGAACAAACTGCTTTAGTTTCAGAAGAAACAGAAACTGACTTCAGATGCCTCCTGGAGGGCTTTGGGTGTGCAGCTTCTTTGAGAAAGATTTACAAGAATGCATGTTCATACTGCACATCAAACCATCACGCTCTGGAACCACACATAGGCCTTCTGCATAAAATATCACCTTATCTTTGTGTAAGCGCTAATGGTTTCTATTAACTGAAAAGGTTATTTTAAATGGAATATACACATATTCTATATATAACTAGACTGGTAAACACATTTTCAATAGCAGCTATTCAAGAATAGAAGACATACCATAAACGCCTTGCAATGGACATACACATCCTTGTAGCAGTGCCCCGCAGACACCGATACGTAACATTGAAAAATCATTTCTTTGGGTAAATCCTATCCACTGTCCTGCTGCAAAACCAACCAAATACACCGCAACGTGACATTTACTTTATTACACTGTGCTATTAAGAATGACAATCGGTAATAACTTTCCATGGCTAAAAAGGTTTGCGAGCCGAGACACGGGACTTACACGATTCTGTAAAAGACTGCTGTTCCTAAGCTAGTATCAAAATAGCACCCAGAACCCCTCTGCTTTTCCCCAGCCCATTGACAACCACCCCTGAAAGGTGGCGAGGGCCAGGCAGGGCTGGCCAGGCCTGTTTGCAGGAGCACCGGCAGCAATCCCAGGTGCCATTCCAGTTAACAGCAACTGGAGCTGTGGATACGATCCCAACAGCACGGGGCTCAACGGGACCCCAAGGAGCCATAAGTCTGGCAGCCAAATGTAAACACTGGGGGAGTAACTTCAGCCTCTGTAGACTTTACACCTTCAAAATGTTCTACCACGAGTTCTCCATGGCCAAGAAACACCAGCAGGCTTTTCGCGTGTAATGACACCTTACAACAAAAGCAATGTGTGGCAAAAGAAATGAAGGAAGCTGTTGGTAGGAAACAATACAGCCGCAATTCACTAATTAAAGCAAAGGATGGTGGACACTTTTAAATAGAGCAGTATTAGTCACCTCATAAGTTTCAGTGTATATGTTTTACAATCTGCAAAAATAATTTTCTTAAACTTTTTCTGCACGTTATTTTCAAAGTTGTTTTACTGCACATAAAACCATCACGCTCTGGAACCACACATAGGCTTTCTGCATAAAATATCACCTTATCTTTGTGTAAGCAAACTATTTTAACTCCCTAGAGCTATTTAGCTAACCACTTGCTGTGACCTCTGAATTCTTATCCTGAATTATATTTTTATGTGCTATATAAAGGTACTGTTATGTTACTGTTTTTATTCCAGGTGCCAAAAAGGACAAGTTTATTGCCAACTGCTTGCTCTGTGTCTTTTTTCTTTTAAAGACTTTACTGACCCAGCAGTCTAATTTGTTTTTAATTCACATGTGAATGGATTATGAAGAAAATCACATCTACCAGGAAGAAAAAAAATAAACAAATCAGTAATATTTGGAGGAAAAACCATCAGCAGCCAAAAGTGTTGCCCTGCTGGCATGACTGGAAAGCACTCTACCAGCACTGAGAAGTGCTCTTCTTGGCGTTATATTTCGCCAACATGTTGTTTCCATTGCTTACCAAGATGGCTGTCAGAGCGCGATGCCTTGGAGATGCCCATCACGGGGGTCTGGTGGCACAGGGAGGGATGCTGGCTGACAGCCCTGCCTGTACCACGGGGAAGGGGACTCCCTGAGCCAGAATACGTCCATCTCTCCTCACCCACCTCTGGGCATGGGAGGTTTCTGCAGCAGGGCTCATAACAAAGAGTTTCCCACTGCCTGGGTCCTCCAGTGCCCCAGCCTAAAACTGGAAGCAAAACCATAAAGCCCATCCCCGGCACGAGCGCCCTTCCAACGGCACTGCACTGCTTATTAGAAGTCTGTACCAAAAGGCTTCTTCTGAATGCTTAACATTGCAAAACGATCTGCTCGAATGCAACTGGGGCTGCACTGAAACCACAGCAAACCTGAAACCTCCGCTAAACTCACCCCAACTCCTATAGAAACTTAACCCTGACAATACTGAAACCCTCCTGAAAGAGGGGAGATGTAGATGAGCTGTGAGGCAGAAATTGTTCCCCGTGAGGGCGGCGAGGCGCTGGCCCAGGCTGCCCAGAGCAGCTGTGGGTGCCCCATCCCTGGCAGTGCTCAAGGCCAGGCTGGATGGGGCTGGGAGCAGCCTGGGCTGGGGGGAGGGGGCCCTGCCAGGGCACGGGGTGGGACTGGGTGGGCTTCAAGGTCCCTTCCAGCCCAAACCATTCTCTGAAAAAGGGGCTTTCTGTCTAAAAACCATTAGGACATTTTAAAAAAAAATCAAAAAAAAAGATGGATTACCAAGCAGTAGATCTCTGTGCTATCAATGTTATAATATTAAAATCTCATCAATGATAGCACGTATATTTGTAAGAAAACATAAATTGCAGAGGCATGTTCCTACAGCCAGTGATGGTCTTATGGAGGAAAAGCTGCCGCTGCCGGGATGCCTGTGCAGCCCAGAGGAAGCCATCTCTCTGTGTAACCACCAATGTCTTTGTGGCTCCCCTTAAGTCAACAGAAAGAAGATCATTATCCATGTCATTACTAGCATTAGGACAAAAAGGAGATATTGTTGGCTGCTGAATTAGGCATAGACCTGAATAATCTTTCAGGAGAAATTCCAGCTGCCTTTATCAGCAGGAAATATATCGCACTCCCCCAGCGAATAAAAGGAAGGAACACATCAGTCTGGTGAAAGCTCCGCCGGTACAGCCAGAAGAAGACACTGCGTGCTATGCTCGACAGCGCCGAGGGTTGTGACAAAAGGCGGTGGGGAGGCGGGGGCTGTGGTACCCTGCGTGCCGCGGGATGGAGGGTGGTGCAGCTCTCACCGGCGTGCTCTGGTCCGTGGGAGCACGGGGACGTTCCTGCAGGGCAATGTACGCTACAGCAATGAGAACAGCAGAAACTCTGCAAGTCACTGCTAGCAAGGTCCTGCTGACCCGCGCCGGCTGCATACATGCTCCAGGTGCAAATACTGTGTTTTACACTTGAAAATTGAAAGCTGAGAGGAAGAACAGATAACCGAAAACTTAATTTGCAGCAAAAGACTGTACTTTACTCTGATTAAAAGGATGGGTAAAGTTTCAGCTCAAAGCACACAGTTACAGGGCCTCTAGTCCTAAAAAGCAATGCAGTTAAACAAACAGCACTATATTGGATAGAAGTGACCATGTTTCATTAATGGTTGGGGAAAAAACACCTTTTTTATACAGGCTAAACCAGACACTTATGATGTGACAAGACAGGACATCAAGCTCACACAGCCAGCTTCTCCCTCCATAATTTGTACTGCCCAAAGATGGACCTCCACTATTCTTCTCCCTCAACTTACAGTTCATATAAAAAAAAACCCAAAACAAAACAAAATTTCAGAACTTCTCTTTACCTCTTATGATACTGTTTCTATTGTTCTATGCTTTTGGTAGAGAGCTGGCTCCTACAGCGAGGCTGCATGCTGCACCCCAGCCTCCCCCTCCTGCACCCCCTGTGCTCTGTCCATGGAGCCCTACGGCTGCAACACAGCCCGCCCCAGAGCCCCTCCTTACAGACGCAATACATCCTTTTCCAATCTCTTCTTGATGTTTGAATCATTTTATAGATCATAGCCTGGAAGCCAGCAGAGGTGTCTTCTAGACATCCACAGTAAGTATTCCATTTTGTGAGATCCCAACCTGGATATTCAAATAATTCTACTATCGTAGCAACAGAAAAGCTCTGAATAGCCATCTGTCTCAGATATTTTTTTTTTACAGAATAGGTTTAGTTTTCTAAACAAAAATCTCATACAGAAAGGTCGCCAAGAAACAGATCTGCTTTTCTGAGCATTTTCTTCTGTCTACCGTGACATTAAATCTTTTAAATGATTTAACTCTTTTCTACATAGAGGATCAAGAAAACCATAAACAAGCAGAATCTTACAAGGAGACAGGCCACCACAACAGACCCCTATTGCTCCTATGCTGAGTAAGGAACTCCGATTTCCCCCACAGGCAAATACTAATTATTTACACAAACAATGAAATGATCCTTCAGTTACTTAAAGGGTCTTAAAGCCCTTAAAGTGAAGTTCTTGACAAGCCAGGACCCATGAAACTTTTGAAAGACAAATCACTGAACGAGATGGGCAAAAAAACAGAAGGGAGGACTGCTCCACATCTGAAGCAATATCCGTGAAAGAATTACTTATTTATCAATAACATGCTTGTCTTTAAAAGACTTCAGATTACTTGTCTCCTAAAGGGTGCACAAGTTGAAATGGAAACCGAATGACGTATGGAGACTGTTTCCCTACGTACCTCTGGGAACATCAGGGAAGGACAGAACCACCACGGAAAGATGACTCCAACTTCCCTTGCTGTGTTGGGTAGGCTGGGGGGGAGCTTTGAAAAATGAGGGATTGTTATTTGCTCATGGCAAGAAAGAACCTTTATTCTTACGAATGACTGATTATTTAATTAATTGTGATTTAAGGGAATTAAAATGCTAGGAAGAACACTGGCAAGGACTTCATTGATTGAAGAGATGCCCCAGTCACAGCCACTCCAGACAAGGAACATCTTTGGTAAAAATTTCTACACAGCAAGAGAAACCAAACAGTTATTTCCGAATTGTGTGCTTTAACTATGGCATTCCAAAAATTCTTTCAAGACCAGAACCAATGTGAGTCTTGAATTTTCTTCTTCCAGAAGCTTGTGGGTCAGGACCACCACAAAACCAGAAACAGAAACCAAGAGTTGCTGTCGTTCTACAAGTCATGTAAAGTTAAACAAGATTAAGCTCTTTCTCTAAATACAGTTACGGATCAATTTTCAAAACTGGCTTGAGTAGAGATGCTGGAAAAGCGCTTGGGTGCCTATACTTGCAGCTGCACTAGGAAAAAAACAAAAGAAAAAAACCAAACCAACAACAAATCCAAACATTTTCCGTGGTCGAGATGTAACACAGGTCAGAAAAAAAGGCCCAAAGACTCAGTTCCATAAGCAGTACCACTTTCAAATTCAGCCAATCCAAGTACTAATCAGTGAGCTAAAAAGGGAAGAAGATGATGAAGTGTGTGGCTTGGCAGTGAGTGGGGAACAAAATATACCATTTTATTTCCAAGAGGCAGGGTGCAGAGAGGGGCTGGGAGAAGCCAGCTGGAAACCCACAAACCAACGGCCCTGTGCCACACTGGAGAAGGGAAACAAGAATGCAACACCAAGACAGCAATGAGGGGAACAAAAACCAGGCTGGAGTGGACCGAGGCATCTGAAAGTTAATTGCCCGTAATTTACTGCTGCTGCTCGTCAGTACACCGTATTGATCTGAGCAGGGGTAAGAGGAGAATTAAGCTAGGAAAGCCGTTAGTGGGCAAGAAATCAGTACTCAGGGTGCTCACGGTAGGTAAGAGAAAGAGGAAAGTCAGAGTCAGCCCAATCACCGGCACTGACAGTTTCAATAGGCTACCAGGGAGGATCTTATCTGCTAGCTTTTCTCATCCGTAATGCGAATTAATTTAAATAAATGTGGAACTACGTATCACAACCCATTAACAACAGAATACAATAAAACAGATCTTGACTGAAGCCTATGTAACATTTCAGAAAATGTGCTTCCCACAGAAGTTCTACTATCAACATTTCTGTATAATTAATTCGGAAATAAAAGCAGTTGCAAGGTTACCTAGGTTCCTTCAACGCTCTTTGAATAATTTGTAATATTCAACAACCTCTAGCATAATGGTGCACTTGGAGTCGCCTATCACGTCACACCCAGGTGACCTATGGAAACACAGAAATACATCGAACAGCAAAACATAAGCTCCTACAAGAAAATAAAAATCAAACATGCTCATAGATGAAAACCGAATTTAATGTGTCTTCCTGAGGGATGGAAAACAAACCACGGAAGAGGCTATAGTGCACTGGATTGGTGGAATGAAACGCAAAAGACATATGAAAGGCTTCCATTTGAGCTGTTAAAACGGCACGGTTTGGAAACGTGGGGCTCCGCAACGAACAACACTGAGGTCTGGTGTCAATTTAAATGCACTGAACACCAGGAAAATGCCCCCAACTAAGGCTTCAAACTTGTACAGCACATTTCCACTCAACCCAACTAGATTGCCTGTCACATCTGACATGGCTTGTCAAAAGTTATCCTTCATTGCTCATGGGCAACACGGAAGGTCAAAAGACCAAATACAATGGTCCAACCCATCCCATTTTTTTTCCTTCAGAGCAGCAGATACTGAACTCGGAGATGACAAGACAGAGCAGGTTGAAGCGGCTGCCAGAGAAAGAGAAGCTGTCCAGAGCCGCTGATCTGAAGGAGAAAAACCAGCCGGTCTGTGCATGTCACGGCCAGGGCTCGGGCGCTGACAGTCTCACACAAAAGGGAGTGAAAAGCAGAGAAACTTGAAGTGGCCTTTGCAAACCATTTCAGCCGTTAAAAAGGAAAGATGTGGTCACCCAGTAATGTGAAACGCGCCACCGAAGTGATTGAAGGGGAAAAGGATGTCCTCCATTTTGTTAATCTGCATCTGTATGAACCAGAGGTGATTTTTCAGTCTCCGAAAACATTTGAATTCTAAAAGCAGCATTCTCACTCATAGCTTACTTTTAGAAATAAAACCCTGAAATGAACATCTGAGAAAAGCCACACCTAAAGCAGCTCAAAATCTTCATCAATATTTTCAGTTGAGAGGCTGCTGTCAGAACAAGCAAGACATTAAATGATAATTTATGGAAAAGCAGTTTATTAATAGATGCAAAAATAGAAGGTGCCACAAGCCTGTTACAGTTAGTAGCCTTATGCCTATCTGAATGGACAACTGCAGAGATTTTCCACAACATCACCAAAAAAGTTGCAGTCATGTGCTGCACTGCAGCAAATCTCAGTGCATTCATTTCCTTCAGGTGCCCAACACCCTCCTCACATCTCCACTGTCACAGCACTGTAACCCTACCTACTGCTTGTTGTCTTTGTACCACCAAGAATCCCGCCTTGTTTCTTTTATCTTTCTCCATAATATTCTGAGTTTCATGTACCTTCTTCCTCCTAAGCGAGTGAACTTACCCTTAAAAAAAACATTTGTGGAAAAATCTTTCTGTATGCCGAGAGAAATCACAGAGCAAGTGTGTTAATAACACGGTATTTCCAACCTTAATCCCTTTTTTATGTTGTCGTCTTTGTGCTTTAATTACCTCAAAAGCAACATCAACTTAAATTACTGAGGGAATCCAGAGTTACCACTACTGAGCAGATGCAGAAAGTTCACATTTATCGCTGGTGGCAGTGGTGGCACAGCTGGCTGTAGACCACAGAGTGACATTTTTAATACATGGGTGGCTAAAAAATTACTCGTTGAGTATGAAAGCTTGCATTTTACACCCTTCTGTAATTTTAATGTTTTTCATCCCTTCTGAACTGTGCTCAGTTTCATTGGATATCCTTTTCATCTAATCTGCCATGTGTCTCACTGAATTTTAGCAGCTAACATGTATTCAAATACACTCTATTTTCTTGCACAGCCTTTCTGTTTTTCTTTTTTTTTTGCAGCAGCTGCTCTCTTGTGTAAGGTCCTTCTAATCACTTAACAGCATCTATACATGGGCCTGTTGGAGCGAGCCCAGAGGAGGCCACGGAGGTGGTCAGGGGGCTGGAGCCCCTCTGCCATGGAGCCGGGCTGGGAGAGCTGGGGCTGCTCAGCCTGGGGAGGAGAAGGCTCCGGGGAGACCTTAGAGCAGCTCCCAGCACCTACAGGGGCCGGCAAGAAGCTGGAGAGGGGCTTTGTACGTGGGCACGTGGTGACAGGCCAAGGGGGAATGGCCTTAAGCTGAGAGAGGGGAGATGCAGATGAGCTGTGAGGCAGAAATTGTTCCCCGTGAGGGCGGCGAGGCGCTGGCCCAGGCTGCCCAGAGCAGCTGTGGGTGCCCCATCCCTGGCAGTGCTCAAGGCCAGGCTGGATGGGGCTGGGAGCAGCCGGGGCTGGGGGGAGGGGGCCCTGCCCGGGGCACGGGGTGGGACTGGGTGGGCTTCAAGGTCCCTTCCAGCCCAAACCATTCCATGGTATGATAATGATTCTATGATACTACTATAGTAATCAGTGTCCTATCAACACTGCTCTCACACCAGATTCAAACCACAGCCCTGCACCAGCCAATAAGAAGAAAATTAACTCCATCCCAGCTGAAACCAGGACAGTATCCGAACAGGGACTTGAACCCTGGACCCTCAGTATTTCACCTGGTTTGCATAAAGACTCCCCATGAACAAAACAAAGCTAGTATTTTATAAATTTTTAAAACTTTAACCTCCAGTTAAGAATAAAAAAATAATTAATTCCATCGGCTCAGTTCCCATATTTGCCTTCTCAAGCTGCTTCTGGCCCCCGTTTCCCGTACCTCTCCCTAGGTCAGGGGACGAGGACACAGAGATGCCTGGCTCCTGGCGGGTTGTGGGCACCATGTGCCATGGACCCGTCCGGCCCGCCAGCTTTGTTTCCCTTCAACATCCCAATGCTCTCATCATATTCATGAGCTGCAATTTAATTGAAGTGCACTCAAGTTCCAGCAAACACAAAGCGGCCGAGAGCACAGCGGTGCGTGCGAGGCTCCATCTGAGGAGGGGAGATGGGTAAATACCACCGCGGCAGTCGGCGTGAGAGGATAACCTGCCCACACATACACCAGCCCAATTAGCTGAGGCAAGAAGAGCTTTTATTCCTCAAAGAGTCAAAGAAAGCCTTAGCCATGCTCTCCATCACCCAGCCCGAGGTGAAGCTACTGTGCAGTCCAGCACCGTCCATGCAGTGGCATCCAGCACTACAACTAGGCCCACCACTCCCATCAAAAGGAAACTTGGAAGAGCAGATGAGACAGAAGATGAAAGCTTATTGCTGTAGATTCAAAGTGGTTCTATATAGCATGGAAAAATGTGGAAGGGAACTGTCTTACCTCTGAAGGCAGAGGAAGATGCACCTTTACCTGGCGTTACTGGGAACGACTGAAAAACCACGACCAGAGAAGTGATGCAATGGCCTTTGCCACTTCCAAACACCAGTCTTTAACACAGAAAGTCTAAAATAAACTAGTCTAAAAGAGGAAGTTCATACTTAAAAGTTGTTACTGAAAGCGTACGAAGCTAATCTGATTAAACAGACTTTTCCCAGAACTACTTTATTATCAAATACAGCCCGACCAGTGAAAGTCAGCAAGAAACTCCAGGCATTTCAAGTTCGCAAACTTAGCCTTGCGTCTAACAACCGATTCCATCCTTAATTTACTTGGCTCACTAAATCACTCTGATAATGCTAATTTTCAGAACTTTCCGAAAATAAAGAACACAAGGAAACCCACAGAGGAGTGAGATGGATGAATGTAAAATATCAAACAAGGAAAAACACGAGTGGTCAAGAAATTAAGAGCTAACGAAAAATTAATACGAAATTGGAGAGAACAACCGTACTCAATAAAGTTACTTCTTTAAACAGAAATAAAATTATAATTGAGTGTATAGTCTGACACCATAACACTTAGGGTTTTGAAGAAAACATTGTAGTCCAAAGGTTTTCATAACCTGACTTATCTGGTTTAAGAGCAAGAAAACGTGCATTTTTATGGTATGTGCAATTAAAAAGGCTCAGCGATTTCTGAACTGAACAAAGCTTGCCTAAAATACGCAGTCCCACCGTGGCTCCGTCCCCTCCCACCCAAGCCCATGCCCAAGTCGAGCAGACCACCTCTGCGAGCGCGCCATTTCTGCACGCTGCTCCAGGCTAAACACTCGCTGTGTACATAACTAGTAAATTCAACAGCCTCTTTAACATCCCAGAACAAATTACTGACAAGTCATTTTTTGCTCCATATTGCAAGTCAATGTGGCAACCCTGTTTTTTTTCCTATTACAAACATGTACTGTACCTCGGCTCAGAGCCGTTTGGATGCTGATACAAGATTCATAATGGCTGTCAGAATCTGCAATTTTTCCTTTTGTTTTATGAGGTCAGGCAATATTACCTGCACTGATGTATTCCATTTCCCCAGCTGAAAACCTTCTCATTTGAGCACGACAGGTTGAGGGAGTCATGATTTTGCAACCTAGCATGTGAAACACACTGTGAGGGGGCAGGTGGCTAACCCCACGTTCTCCTTTTGCTCTTGTCCACTGGCAACAGTAAATTAAACTGTCAAAAACGGAATTGTCCTGTCATCAACAAAGCTATAGCTTCACAAGTATTGCAACATCAGATATATTTCTAATTCTGCATTTCCCTGCACCTGTAATTTCATCAGGAACTCATGCTGGATCATGGTGAGAAGCTGTCCAGGGGACATGGGCACCAGGAGCTCCTTGGGAGGCTTGACGTGGCATTTCAAAGACATAAATTAATGAACAATACCAGCAATTTGTTATATATATATATATTTATTTATATATAATGCATTTGGCATGAGGTCCTGACCTTGTGCATTGCTCTGCAGCCCCGAGGAGGGCTGGGATGCTAACGGGCTAGGACGCGGCACCACCGCAGTGTGCAAGGAGCTGCAACAAAGGACCAACATGTAAACATATTTAAATGCATCAATGGCACAGATCTGCGGACTTGCACTTCAAAACCTTGTGTCTTTTCCTTTTGGCCACTTCAGAGACTAAAAGTGCCTCCAATAAATTTTTTTCTTCCATCGAATGGGTTTTGCTCCCGCCCACGGTGCTTCATGAGTTTGTGGCAGAAACAATAGTGTTTTGGACAGTAAATCCAGGTCACTTCATTTCACATCTGGAACAGTCAAACCAACATTTCCATTTGTCATACAATTCTCCAGGGGCTGTTTTAAAGGAACACGGTTAACTACAATCTTCATTTCAGGCTTTAAATGTGGTTTCAATTTTCACTTGAAGCTGAATTCTACCTTTTTTTAACCTGCTTTAGATCTGTTCGAACAAGTTACTAACCTCATGTGTTACACACAAGTACAAACTGCCTGGAGAACATGTATGCTTCACAAAGCAATAAAACGTTGTCAAAATAGTGTTTACATGCGTATGTAACTAAGCAGAATATCCAGCGGAAGTATTACACAAATTGAGATCGTTAAAGCAAAAGGGAGCATCTCTTTCGATATGCTGATAAACAAGAAAAAAGGCCCTGTAGTTATTAATTTAACATAGCTATCAAATATTGTTTTAGATTACCTCTATAAAAATTCCAAGTTTATCAATCATTAAACTGTGGACAGAAAGTTAAATTGAGATAAGAAATCATTTCATGCAGCTTAATGCAGTCAAAGTGACTCAATATTCCTTTATTAATTCTCATTTAATATCACTTTAAATTGCCGCCATTATTATCCTACAGTATACGAAAGGCTCTGTGTAATTAGTCTGTATTAAGCCCTTTCTATTTATAAGGAGCCAAATAAACAAACCCACTTTAATTACCTGGGTGCCACAATATTGATCTGAGCACCACATTGTAATACGACTTTATTTCACATTTCCATCGGCTGGGCACTTTACTGCGCTCCGGCGATAACGCCTGTGCAGGCGTGGGTGACGCTGCCCGCGCTCCCGCAGCCCCCGGGGCCCCGCGCCGCCCGTGCCGCCCGCTGCACAACGCCACCAATTACCAGAAGAGACAAAAGTCAACGAAGGCAGGGAATCTTCTCCCTCCCAAACCTTGTTCTCTCCCACTTCAGTACACGGTGTTAACGACATACAAATTTTGAGGTCATTAAGTATAAACAGGAATTGAAAGGAAGACAGGCGCTCTTCCAGGAGATGCCGATGTCAGCATTTCAAGTACTCTCCTAATCCCACAATGCAAGTTTCAGCATTATTGTCTCAATT
>NC_073705.1:55488527-55646027 GCF_023634085.1 Falco cherrug | reverse complement strand
CAGCCCCCCGTAAACACATCTCAGTGCAGAAGCAATGTGTTTCATGGACAACTATAGATCAACCTATGAATAAGAATATCACATTGGATAAATTACAAGATTTCCCCAGAATCTCTATAAGCAGCGACCCGGTCCTTTAGAACACAAAATGCTAACACTACTGGATCTCATTTTAACGAAAAAACAAGAAAGCCACTGACTTACAGAAAATCAAGAGTGGCCTCGATTCCCATGACAATTATCCAGCTATGTTTACTTTAACGAACATGAACATGGCAGCAGCCTTCAATGCTCAGAACTGTAACAGGGAGACTGTCCCACAGCTTGAACAGGTTGCAAGGCAATGGTCTGCTCACATCTGTAAACTCGTAGGAAAAGCGAAGGGAAATACCAAGGGGAAAAGGAAACCCACAGAATTTAACATCCAGTGGAAAATGAATGAAAAACTATTTCTAGTCAATGGAATTTTGTGTAAAAAAGCTCTCTTAAGTAAACCCAGAGACCTTTTGTTTGGGGATGAGGAGTTTGGAGACAGGTTCTGAGGAAATTACAGATGTCTTTGAAGGACAATCTGGTTGATAACCTCAGACAGATGACCAAATGCCACCTGAAAGTCACCAGAGACCAGGCTGCATTACACAGAGTTACCGGGGCATACACAGTGGGTGCTAGCTGACAAAATTCTTAAAAAATCACGCTGACCACAGGAAAAGATGCGCCTAAGACTGGTAGGGTTGTGAGGATTCACTTTTCTGTCCAGCATTTTTTATGGTTTTACGGAATATAATAAAATTGTCAGTTAAGTATTAGATGAGGCAGCACTGGATGTGGTAGTAAATGAGGAGTATGCTACAGAGTGGGGTACTCAGTCTGGCACAGGGGTACACTAGGTCACATAAGGACTCTTGAGCCTCAGGCGATACAAACAGAATCTCTCTTATTTTAGACACAAACATCATAATTTTTTTCCTTGGGTTAAATACTACAGCAGAAGTGGAACAGATCAAGTTCTGGTACAGGAAACAAACACCCTCAAGCCTGGAACAAGGTAAAAATCACCTGAATGATACAAAGGCATAAATAATTGATTTCTAAATAAGGCACCATCACACTGGACCGCAGAAGCCTTACACACATCTCTTAAGATGAACAGAAGCTAGACTGGTATCTAGGGACACAACTGTGTCAGGATTACCTTTGTATCTTAAAACTGTATGTTAATTCTTCCCGCAAAGGTGTGGCGGCGGCTTTGGCAGCGGCCACCACTGCCCCAGAGGGCAGAGGGCACCAGCACCCCGTGGTGTCCCAGCTCTGGTCCCCACGCCGGGACGATGCCTGCTGCCACCCCAGCTGAGGAGGTAGCAGGAAAACCAGCCAGGTTTGTGAGATGCAATGCAGATGTTTACCTAATTTAGTTCATTTCATTTCTAAATACATAACCAAATTACAGTAATGGATAGCTTTCACATTGGTTCAACAAGCAGAGAAGGAGGCTCAGAAAACACCTAAGCACAACCCCTGAAGACAGGTGGATGCTCGATTACCGACGCTTTTTGCGTTTTCAGCGCAGAGACTGAAGGAGGGGGCAGACACAGAATTTACCCGCAGTAACAGATGAGCTGTTCATCACTCTTTGCAGGATATTTCTTAGTGGCTCCCCAAACACCATGATGCTGACCAATATGAGATTATCTCATATCTGTGGAGAGACTTCCCCACCACACCCCATCACAATTAAAATTGCTGTTGCCCTTACTTGCTAGCTGTTTCTAATATTTTTCCCAATTAGATCCTTAATTTTGCATTTGGAAATTTATATTAAACTTTTTCTTCACATAGCTTTAACAATATCGCTGCAGCATCTCTCTTAAAACTTTGGGCCGACTCAAGACATCACATGTGTGTAACCCCACTGTGGCAGTAAGTAAAAAGTACTATTGAGCTGGATAGTCCACTTCAGGCAAACCGGAGGCGCGGCTAAGACTGTTAAAGCTTTAAATGCCAAATTCTTCCTGTGACAATAAAGAAGTCACATGGCTTTTAATACTGATGATAAAGAAAGGCACCGTATTTATTTATGATAGGCTCAGTAATTCTGCGTGGAACACATTTTCTATGCACTTCACTTTATGATAGCATTATATATTACTGGTATTTGTGCATAGTAACTCCAGAAAGTAAACCAGTTATACAGTGATGTACATGGTAACCACCATAAAATATGCATTTCTAATTTTAAGTAGAACTCTACACGAACCTAAACACCAGATACTTTAAGATACATTATTTACACTCCAAGATACATTCTATAATTTGTATGTGTTAAGTAATTGCTAGCACTATAATTTAATAAAACAAATTCTCTTACACTGTCTTCTTTGATTCCACACACACCCCCTCCCTCCCCCCTCCCCCCAATACTTCTTAAAACTCTTAAAACTTTTTTTCTTCCTCGCAGCTATGAAATTAAATGCAAAATAGAATTCTGACCTAGTCATAAAGTTGTATTTTTGGTTCAAAGAAGTGTCATCTCAATGATAAAAACCAAACCAAATCCAACTAACCTATAGAAGATGCTAATCCAACCAAGCCAGTAAACGTAGAAACTACAGAATTACAGAAAAAGGTCCTGGAAAAAATTCCTCTGGAAAGCCTTCTACCAAAGCAGGCATCCCAATGCAGAATGAAAGGTGTGTGCATTTTTTCCCAACAGACCCGTTCAGCTTACCCCACAACCCTCCCATGAAGAGCCTTTCCAACCTTTTTGGAGAGTTCGCTCCACATCAGCAGAGGTTTTGCAATTCCTGATCGGAAACTCTCCTACTCCCAATTTAAATCTTTCTGTCCTCTTCCACACAGGCACCTCAACAGCTGATTTTTTTCCCCCCTTGACACACAACTTTTTCTAGATTGGATCGTGGCTTTCACAGAAAAGCCACTACTGATGTAATTTCAATTGGACTCAGCTGAGCATATTTCTCTGTGTTCTCAGGGCAGTGCACTTTATTCTCAGAACAGCAGAATTTCACCGACTTGCATATTTGGCTTTTCACACACCCACGTCAAGTCACATTGACCATCTGCAGGTCCCTTCCTGCTGAAAGGCTACCTGTCATTTGTCTGCCTTGTACTTGGCAGTTGATTAGTCTTGATAAAGACCTTTACCAAATATTGACAGTTTTCAGCTGCATCACCTTTATTTGGGACTGTTTTGTCAGCATGTGATAATTATTTTAAACCCTAACTCTGCCTTGTAGTACACCTCCATTCCCTCCCATCTTGATGTCATCTGCAAATGTAGGACCTGTGCTAGCTCTAGCCATTTCTCTAGACGGCAAGAAGAATGGCATCTGAGGATGCCCAAAGTCTCACTAAAAATCAGAACATCTTCCTCTTCTCACTTATGTAAAAAGCCTGATAATGCAAAAAATAAATGGATAAAAACATAATTTCGCAGATATGCAACAGTTGCTGCACCCTTCCTTGTCACCATCCAAGTGCTTGCAATAAAAAAATTAGTATAAAACAAAGGAAAACCAAGTCCTATGCTCATTTTAACATTTAGCTGAGGCACCTCTACTAAGAGCAGAGGCGATGTGCTTCTCCCAGTCTGATCCAAGAACTCGCCCAGCCTCTGCGAATTTTCAAAAGTGTCTGCTGGTGTGACTACAACTGCTTTAGCTAGTCCCTTAAGTATCCTCAGATTAAAATAATCAGGCCTTTTAAAACAGGCAGGACTCTTAACAGTAGATCTCCTAGGCTGAGATCTTACCCATTTTCTGCTGGTATTAATTGTGCTAACCATCTGCTCACTTTTGATTTTTTTTTTTTAATTGAAAACAAATGCAAGAAGTCATTGAACACTTCAGTCTCATTTGCTAATAGCTCCCTGCTTCCCTCAAGTAGCAGACCAAACACTTTACTTGGTCTTCCTCTTATTACTAATGTACTTACCGATCGATTCCTATGTGTCTCTTGCTAGTTCCATCTTATTTTGTGCCTTACTTCCTTATTTTGTCCTTGTACACTGGCACGACTCCTTTTGTAATCCTTTTGAAGTGAGTTGCTCTTGTGCTCTTTTCTTCCTTGTGTTTAAGGTCTCTGAATCACTAGCTTGCGATGTCACCATGCAGGTTGCACCGATCTTCTTCCTTTTCCTTACACTGAAACTTCCCTCCCCTTTGACTAGTGACAGATCTTAGCAGTCCAATTTCCTTAAACCCCACCTATCTGTGCTCAACAACTGCGCTACCTGTAATACATGATCTGTCTCTGTTAAGAGTAGACAACTGGTCTACCTCTGCTTCCACTACGATATGCGGCTTTATGCATGTCGTATTGTAGAAGTGATTACCCTCAGTTACTGGAAATACCAGCTTTAGTAGTTAATCTGAACAATAATATGGCATTCCTTGTATATGAAGCTTTTACATACCTCCTATAATCACAAGTCCAGTTCGCTGCTCTGACATTTAAAGGTGGAACTCTCCTGCCTCGTGCAAGTTTAATTGGAAAAATCATAACCCTAATACCACAACTCTTCTCCCACCACAAAAACGTAAGAAGTGTTTGTTTCTTTGAATTCCCACATTCAGTGCAGGTAGAACTGTATTATTGCCCTATGAATATTCTGGGCACATAGTATCCCCTCTCTTATGTTAGTGGGATTAGGGCAAAAGGAAATCAAAATAATTTGCTGTAATGAATCCTGCAAATTGCCATGCAAACATACACCCTTTTCATGCCCAGAAACTGGGAAACAGCAGTCCTTAACCCACATTAAAATGAGTTTACCTTGGGAAAAGTTGCTTACATCTTGTGAATTTCCTCACAATTACTGTACATTCAAAACACTTTTATATATACATCCATGAAGCCACATGTGAGAACAGCAATGGTATAGAAATACAACCCACCCCTCAGGGGGATGTAAGAACATAAAGAATCTATACAGGCAGCATTTGGGAGACCACCTTAAGCTTGAGGGATAGGGGACAATTAAGACATTTCTGAAATATTTTCAGCTCCTCCTGTGCTGCACCTGGTAGGTTTTCATGGCTCCTCGGTAGGGGAAGACATCACTTGCAATGCTGATGGCAGAGCTGCCTAGTTGTAAAGTAAATGAAATCCCCTCTTGACAATAATATAAGGATCTGTAATTTCTCGCCAAGAATACCTTGATTTGAGGATACACAAGTACTTCAGCCAGGGTCTCTACATTTGGGCAAGCTGTACTAATATATCTGAATCCATATGATAAACCTGACCTACAGGTTAATCTATTTTACAAAGCCTAGAAGAGATCAATTTTCTCCTTAAAACAGATATCCACAGTAAAATCTAATGCTGTATTTTCAACTCTTATGGCATTTAAAGGTTTTAGGATTGGATTATTCAATGTAATTCCATGACACTGGACCCATTTTCCTGTCCTGAGCTTCAAAAGCCACATTTTGGTACTTTTCCTACAGAGGCAGGAAAATATTGGGCCTTTTGCATTCAGAAAAAAAAAAACCCAAAACATTTTCTTACTTGACACTAGAATATGCGTGGTGCTGAAAAAAATGAACAGACTTGGACAATGCAGTAATTGCTTTATTCGCATTAAAAGGTGCCCAAACCGTTTAAGTCTGTAAACCTCCCCTCCCAGCTCCCCAAACCCCCAAATGGACAGAGCTATCTGTCAGCCCATGGGAAGCAGAAATCCCTTATCCTGTGACAAGAATATTCCTGTATAGAGCCACATTCAGAACGAAACTGTGGAATTTAAATCTCTTTCTCAAAATACAGCAAACGAAAGCATCCTGGATATCTTATTTAATATACAGCCTCCACTCAGTCTGTTGGATTTATCATAGCTTTACAAAATGGGGCTTTTTTTTGACAGTAATTTTTCCTGTGAATAACAACACTGGTGTTTGGAGCAGCCTGTGAAGCAGAGGCTCAGGGTCCTTGGCCTCTGTGTTTACAGTTATGCTGCCACTTCTCATGTTGCCTGTGCAGGTCATATGGGAATAGTCCAAAATGCACCAATACACATTTTTGTCTCCTCAGAACAGTGTTTTTCACACTATTATAGTTAAGAGTATGCCAGGGTTCACACATAGATTTTATTTTTCAGAGGTGCATAATTATAAAAACTTACTTCAGACTCAGCTGCCTCTATAGCACTGTACATGCAGACAACAAACGTATTTGGTTCAGTGTTTTTTAAGTCAGATAATCCGCTCTATTTGTGATTTGGTGTTACAGCAGCACAGGATACGGACCTTTCCAGTTCTGCATCTGTATACGGCCTTCATAAAATTGGAAAGAAAACCCCATTTCTCATTCTTGAAAGCTGGGTTTCCTGCTGGACCTCTGCACTCTGCATTCCTCCCACTAACGAATTTCAGGAAAAAAATTGTTTACACTCTTTCTTTGTTGCCATCGGATTCCAATGTCACATTATCTTCCAGTGTTTATCCGTCTGAGGAACATGGGAAGCTTGAAATGATTTTTTGGGGTTTCTTTTTGGCATACAATAACAATCATTTGACATTTCTATTATTCCTGATCAGCCCAGGTGATTATGGGACATAGAGCAGAATTTGTACCAAGCTGCTTGCAAGGAAAGCAGCATTTCTTGTGAAATTAGTAATCGATTTGCCCCAGCAACCAACACCTCTGAGCAACTGGAACTGCCTCTCCAGATGCTGCCACCAGACAGCACAGCTGGGATAGTCATACCATACGGCACAGCTTTCTCTAGAAAAAAACAACAAAACCCAAACAAAAAAACCCCCGCCACATAACCTCACCGTCACTCGTTCTCTGATGAACCCTGCACTTGGAAATCTCCTCCTTTCACCTCCACAGCATTAGCTCCTGCACTCAAGAGGTCAAAGCTAAGCAGACGTTTCTGGGAAGAAACATTTTATGACCATCTGAAGGGGAGTTTCTACCTATGGAGGTGCTTTGGAGCCTTCTGCATCTTTTCAGTAGTATTACGGCACCCATTTTAACCGAAATAAATGTCAAAGTCCAATTACAGCAAGACATTAGTATTGCTGGATTTCATATGAAATAAAATATTGTTCACAGATTCACCTGATCTCTGCCACTAGAACAGTCCTGGCCACAGAGACTTTAAGATGTGGCTTCAAGATCCAAGAGGCAACAGAGTTTTGTTCCCTTGGGAAAGTGAAGCTTTAACTCGGCGCCCCGCTCAGAGAAGACTCGGCAGTGCAATGCTATGGGGACTCAGCCCCAACTTCACAAATGTGGTCATTTGACTCAGCAAACAAGTGTTTTGTTTGGTACCAGACACTCCTGTATTTCAGTTATTTATCTGAAAACACCTCATTTGTTGGAGGAGATAAATCTCTGCCGCATCTCATGCTATGCTGATGTCTCATGAGGCAGAACTAAGAGGAAACTCAACAGCCAATTGCAGACCACGCGACCAGAGTTTGTGTGAGTGAAATTACCATTAATCATACAACCGTGGAATTAACTGAAAGTAAATACAGGATTTGGGCATACAGATGGGGCTAAACTATCAATCAGAGACTTCAGAAAAAATTGTAGGTCTAAGAATCCATGTACAAATCCAACCAGTTGGAGAGCCATTTGGAATCAAGTGAGTACTATGGAAAAGCGCTGACGCTTACGCTACGGCTGTACATTCTGGAGGGTAGAAGGTTCCTTGGTGGCACCTCAGCCAAGGACAGCAGATATCCATGTTGAACACTTAGTCAACCAGCCTCGTATCAGAGGATAATGCCTCCAGTTATTTTTAGTCAATAAAAAGGAAAAAAATACCCAAGTGTGTCTGACAAGGAGGGACTGGAAGTATTGGAGGATTTTGAAACGTTAAGACAGAAAGCTTCTTATTTCATTCAATTTGAGAGGTGAAGAGGGAACTGTGCCACAGTTTGGTGGCAAGAATAAAAATTCCATGAAATAGTCTCATGAGACAACTGATAGCACTCATCCATAGTTGGTGACATTCTGACTCTTTCATGAAAAAGGCAATTTTGCTTCCCAGAAAAATATTCTGGCACTGGGGATTCAAGAGGACAAGGCTCTCACGGCGATTTCTGACTTTCTAACCCATATTAATATCTACAGTTATCAAATCCAGAACTTCAAACTGTGACTTTGTTACAAAGAGGACTCTCAAAAACCACAAAAAAACTCTCTCTTTTGTCATATATTTACAGCTGTGGAAATCACATCCATTTAGCCAATTCTTTCCCAATAAAATCTGCTATTTTAATGCAGCTTTGCAGAAAAGTGTTATCAGGAATGAAGTTGTGCTATACATCTCAAACCTATGCTAGCAGTTGATAATTTAAAAGAACATTTAATTTTATAGGAACAGTAATCACTTAAAACAAAAATGTGCCACTCAGCAGAGTGGGACAGACTATTTAGAGCAATTTTTTAGCTTGTAACACAGTATCTAAATTCCTCCTTTATAGCACATTTTTGTTCATTTAATCAGGTATTGTCTTTTATATATATAAAACCGACCTTGTGCATGAGACCTGAAATACCATCTCCCTGTTTTAAAAAGCAGCTCTGAGATGTAGTGTAATTAGACAAAGCCATCTCTCTAATGAATGAGTTCAAAGAGATCATAGGGGAGACACTTTGTAAAGGAAAAGTTTGTTTCTAAGAAAACTCACTATAAAAAGCTTAAATGTTTCTTGGACAGGTTGTCTGAAAAGAAAATTTCCCTCTTCTAAGAAAGGACAAATGCCATTAAACCTTGGAAACCAGCCTTTTTAAAGTTGTAGGACTTTTCAGTTTTGTTTTTCTGCTATTGGAAAGAGATGGAAACAATTAGGGAAAATAGGGGATGAACATTTCTGGAAAGAATGGAACACGACTGGCAAATGCAAACATTTAGTGTGGATTGAATTAATTTTGCGTTGTAGCTTTTCGCACTTTTGAGGAAATTAATTCTGGGAAATACAAGATGAGAAGCCACTGGCTTGCTTCCAGTACTTCCTCACAGTCATCTGCTTAAAAATCAGCTTCAAAATTGCATATTTATTTTGGATGAATTACCAATTTCTAGTGTTTCGAACAGCAAAGACAGACAGCTAAAATATTTACCTTAAAGACTAGACACCAGTAGAAGAATTGCTAATTGTTTGCAAGCAAAATGATTTTCCCTAAAAAGAATAAATGGCAATAAAGAAGGTGGTTGAAGTTTTGGAAATCATTCAAACTTTTCTCCAAATAAATGGCTGTACTTCCAAAAAAAACTACTACCCACTCATTGCCAATGAACTGCTCTGAATTAGGTATTACAGAGAGTATCTGACTTTACAAACTAACTTAGGAGTGAGCATGTGGTTCAGGTCACTTGCACTAAGTGACTGGCTTTGTGAAAGGCACACAAATGTTTTTGTTAACTGTAACTGATCTCTAAACAGGAATATGGACTGATGATGCTAAGGCCCAAACTGTAAACAAATACTCATGCAGAACCCACAAAATAAATGTGTTTAGTACATCAAAACCCTATATACAACACCCAGCTAAACAGTCAGTCGCGTCAAGTCTGCTCGTTCAAGTAAGTGTCCCTGGTGCAAGACAGAGTTGGTCTCTTGAACAAAATAAAATTTCATTCCTATCTCTACATACTTAACCAAACACTATGACACACGAACAGTTAACAACTGCACCTTATTTATACTATTAGAAGTAGCTACTACCGTGCTGCAATGCGAATAAAGTTGTTAAAATTTCAGGACTCAGCCTGACATTTCCTCCTCACTCACAGACCATCAAACCACTGCTGCTTGGATGTAATCAGCTGTATTTGTTCCGAATGTCGTGTTTGGCGTTATGCTGTGGTTCAAGAAGTTGTAATCTGTATGGTAACATTTTGCCTGCTTGGCAACAGGAACGATTTCTATTTGCATGGTAATGAGACATTTTATTTGACAAGGTGTTGAAGGAAAAGATGCAATAATTTTAACAGTTGGGTGTTACACTTTAAAACCCATTCAATGAATCTGTGAAAACAACATTGCTTCAATACCAAACTTTATGCAAGTGGACCATGGAGCAGGACAAGGGACCAGGTACTGCTGAACAGTCAAAGCACGCACCTGTATTCATTGAGATACTGAACTATGTAGTACGAAGGAAAATTATTGCCTTGTGTTATTCCGGATCTGTCTCTCGAGAAGCAAGGAAGGCTCCAAAGACAGACAGTCAGGCTGGCAGCGGCGCAGAGATGGACACGGTGAGATTGCCATCTCGCTTAACCCCTAACCAAATCGAACTTGGACTCTACCTCAGCAAGAGCCCCAACATTAACTTTAAATAATCTAATTAACCTGAAGTTTGCTATCTTCTCCCTTTTTTTTTTTTTACCCTACAAAAACCAAACTTTGCTTTTACTTTAGGAAAACTGGAAAACTGGTACTCACATTGAATCATCCATATTGCTGAAAATGTGATATTATCTTTGACCTCAGATGTGCAGCTTGAATAATGAAATAGGCATTTGACTAGATGATAAACAAGAGATCTTATTTCCTCTGCAAGGAAGCCCTGAGAAATTTAACTGAGGCCAGTGCAGCAGAGGTGTTTGGATGGGTTAGAAAAATAAAAATCACATGGCTTCACCCAACAAATGAATCAGGGCAGCGCACTGACATCATGGAAGAATGACCTGAAATATTTTCCTAGATTGCAATTTGAAATATATATACACAATTATTAGGTAACTAGCTAACCTGCCAGTGTTTAAGTGACATCCCCCCCAAATTAATGGTACCATTTGTTTCCCAGGCCTTCAAACCTCGAGCTCAACCAAATGCTCAATGCTGCAACCTGCTGTGGGGCTGGAGTGGCTCCCCTCCAGCACAGCTCCCAGCGATGCCCCCAGCATCGGAGCACCGGGGCAGGAGGGGTCACAAAGAAAACTGAAGTCCTTGTTAGTGGAAAGCACCAGAACATCCCTATTTTAATCCACGCTCCAGAAAGGTGGAGCTGTGTAACAACAACCTGCATGTCAGAGAGCCTGCCCATGTCACCCCCCACAGCTTACAGCGATTCCTTAAGACTCTTAAACAGGTACTTTTGCCTGCTCATTTTCTAACTGCTGGCAGTCTCCTTAAGAAAAACGATCAAACAGCAGTACAGATAACAAAATGAAACAATATTTAGCTTAAGGTAAACATGAAATAACCAGTACTACTGCATTCAGTGCTGCTGCATGACAGCCACCCTGCCGGGAAGATACTCGCATTTAGAAACCTCAGTTAAGTTCTGCAAACAGACATATGCTGCTGTTACATTATTTCTTTTTTAAGACAGCTAAGATCATCTAAATTATTCAAAGCATAATTCAGAAAGAGGTTACTAACAGTTACTGAGAGGCCTCTTCTACCGGTGAGCTCCATCGCAAAACGAAGCATCTCACTACTTCAGTTGCAAAACCAGCATTTCACTCGGCAGCTGGGAAGTTACTAGAAGCTGCTGCTATCCACAGCGATGGCATTTTCTCTCCTTGTCAGCGCAGATGCTGAACTACTGCCAGAACACCCACCCCTCCAAGAGCCTACAGTGTAACCCGTGCAGCCGAGGCTAAACCAGCACCGCCAGCCCTCACCCCATGTTGCAACACGAATCACGAAAGCAGCAGCAAGCGCTGCGTGAGCTTTTCCAACCAGCCACCTCCACACAGGCTTCTTACTTTCTCTAAGGAAGCTCCAGATTTTGTCTGCGTGTACTTGGGTAAACTCCACAAGCGTTTTTCAGCTTTGTAGATTCAAACCCCAAATCCTGTTTGCTTAGATGAAGATTACAGGTCCACTTTGAGTCAAAAGAAACCAAAGAGACACGGTACCTGACTGCCAGACCGCACGTACTTTGTGCTTCACAGCTTTTGCTTTGCTGCTGGAGAATCCATGTGATTGTATTCCATCTTCAAAGTTAAGTATTTCAGTGAATTCACCTACAGCAGTTGTGTTTTTGCTTGTTACTCTGCGTACAAGACATACCAACGTCTTTAACCTAAGTTACGTTAAATGGTACAGGATTAAAACCATCTTATATCAAGCTTTGATGTAAGAGGCCACCAAAACTTTTGAAGAGTATCAGAGTGACGTATGCTCCCTGTGACTGGTGTCCCTCCAGACTTTCACTGCCAAACACTTCAAGAACAGGAGAAGACAAAGTCCGTGATCGATGATTATGTTACAGCCTATCCATACCCCACCTAAACGCCTTTTCAATCCTCAGCAACATCACGGGTGTTTTGCTCTCTACAGCACAGGGGCTACTTTGCATCTAATGTAACTACACACATAATTACCTGCATAAACATCTCAGCTCTGCCCAAGGTGCTACAAATTTTGCCGTTTAGTGACAAAGTCCATAACGTTGTCTTACTAAGTCTCCTTTCGCCCTTTCCTCCATCATAATCTCCTATTTTCAGAGTGAATAAAGGTCCCAACAGCCCATTGCGGGAGGGGAGGAGGGCTGCGTAACAACGCTTGAGGAGGCTGCAGGAAGATGACAACATGATTAGGGAAATTTAACAAAATAAAGAACCACAGTGCCAGAGCCCATATTTTCCTGTATCACAAGCACCGTTATTTTGATTCATATGTTTCAACTGAAGCAAACACCAAAAGCAATTTGTGTAATAATACGACAGAAAGTTAAACAAGAGTAAGCAAACTGCAGGAAATTCATCACCAGAGAACACAATATCAAACAAGCATGTCCCAAGGAAGAAAAGCAAGAGGTGAAGACAACAATGAAACTGCAAGAACACATCCAATGTATACAAGAGGGAAAGCAGAGCGAGGGCAAGAAGCCAGACACATTACACATGACATAAGTAAATAAATCAAAGGAAGTGAGATTAAAACCTGAATTAACTGGAGGAGGGGGAGAGCTATAGCACTTGCATAGAGGTGTCCACCCCACGGAGATTAATATCACACAGTCTATGAAAAGTGGCTGATTTGTAGTGGCTGAGCAGGGAAAGTCAGACGAAGATTCACATTTCAAAATCAGAGAGCTAAAAAAAAAACCCAAACCAGTGTCACTATTCCCTGGTTTTCAAACTGCAGCACCCTACTGAAAACACAACACGCTTGCTCAAAGAAGCTCATGCTAATTTAGACTTATATTTCAAAAAACCATGTGTTTGTTATGTTTTAAACTGTGGTTAAATAATGTAAATTTAAAAACAAATGGTTTGAAAACTATTTTTTTCCATATATGTTTTAGGGTTTTAATTTCTTTCTACCATATTCCAGCTCATGACTAGCCAGTTTTACTTTTCAAATCTTTCTGTAGACTTCCTAAAAAAATCAATCCAGTAAAACTTTAGTTTCACTGGGTTGTTATATATCATTTTTTAAATTCTGTAGACAGTGACTTGAAGCTTCAGATAAGTATCAACTGTTCGTCAGTTGGGTGAGTATTTTGAGAGGTACCAATATTACAAAGCCTCCAAAAGCAAATCAAGTTCCCTTCAAGCATCACAGTCCCACTCCACACAGGAACTGCAGAAGGAAGAAAAAAAAATGTGTATGAAATAGTATTTTCAAAAATATTTAAGGAAGGTTGGGAAAGTTCTACCACTTGGTGCTCTGATGTAAAGCATGGCTGGGCACAGTGCTGTCCTGATGCCAGGGGATGCGAGGGATGCAGCTGCCACCCAAGTGAGAAGCAAGTTTCCTAGAGCCCACACCTTCTGGGAAGGGACAAGGATCTGGAATAGAGACGTTTTCTTCCTCCTTCTCCCCTGGGTAGTAACAGCCTCTGTGCTGAACTGGAGTTCAGCTCTTGCTGCAGTCCTGCTGAGGAGGAGAAATAATCCAAGAGCATTGAGGAGAAGGAATGCCTTCCTATTAGTTATTCATAAGACTATGTGGAAAGATCACGGACTCATAGAATGGGTTTATGTTGGAAGGGATATTAAAGGCCACCCCGTCCCACCCCGTGCCCCGGGCAGGGCCCCCTCCCCCCAGCCCAGGCTGCTCCCAGCCCCATCCAGCCTGGCCTTGAGCACTGCCAGGGATGGGGCACCCACAGCTGCTCTGGGCAGCCTGGGCCAGCGCCTCGCCGCCCTCACGGGGAACAATTTCTGCCTCACAGCTCATCTGCATCTCCCCTCTCTCAGCTTAAGGCCATTATCCCTTGTTTTACTGCTACAGGTCCTTGCAAAAAGTCTGTCCCCACCTTTCTTGTAAGCCCCCTTTAGGTACCAGAATGCTGCTCTAAGGTCTCCCCGGAGCCTTCTCTTCTCCAGGATGAAAGTTAGAGTGACTTGCAGCAACATCATTATTAAAGAAGTAAGATACAGGTGGGGACGGTCATCCTACTTCATGTTGTTTGGAAGTTTTGGCCTTTTCATGATGAATTCTTTTCAATTTACCTATAGCTGTGACAGTATAACTAAAAGAAACAAGTGGATTCTGAACCACAAACCCCTACTCATTTCCCATGCTTTGAAGCAGAGCTACAGCACAGTTCAAGGCCAGGCTGGTGCCATTTCTATGCACTAAATGGAACAGATTATCGAGAGGCAAGTGTTGAAGGGTAATGTAAATAAAGGCCACCATAAAGCATAGCCACAGCCATAAATGTTACTCTGTAGTCTTAATACTGGCTATGTATACATCGTGTTTTAAAAGTTCAAGTGTGAAATGATGGGATCTTACATCGGCAAGATCACAGCATCATCAAGGCGGCTATTACGTGGGCGTGTAAAACTGCTGACTTTCAGTAATTTCGTATGAAACAAATTCCTTGCCACTAAAGTAATAGTAAAAACAGCCAAGAGAATAATCGTATGGAAAAAATATAAAAACTGCCAATCCTCCTTTCCCTCAGGTTTTCCAACCACCTGCCCGCAGACTGCATTATATGGGTTTTTCTTTTTTAAATATAAAAGCCCCCTGAGAAATAAATTAAATAAAATCAAAGTATCCTCAACATTTTCTAGAGCATTTATTGATTATGGGATTTTCACGTTAAAAAGTGGCACACGTGCTTCTGTAAGCCATTTGTCCCCTCTGCGCATACAATGTTGTGGAGGGAGGAGAATGCACGAAGCAGCAAATAAGGCACTGGAAGTTTCAATTTTAGATATGCGAGACCACAAAATTAATGAGCGTCTTTGGAGTAATAATTTGTAGACTTCACAGAGAACCAGGGAAGATTATAAATGCTGTTGACCTAGAAGTAGTAATAGAGAATTCAGTATTCAGTACTGAAGAACAATTTATAAGTGAATAAAGTCTAGCATGCAATATGACTGCTTTCTGTTGACAGATGGCAGGGAAGCGTCTTCTCCATTCTCTCTCATTAAAATAATTATGGCAATGTATGTTAGCCTCTCTTCAAGTCTGGCATTTTCACAGCCCATACAGGGGCATCATCATTGTAGGAATAAGGTTAAATAATAATGGAAACACATTTCTGGCATGCAAAGGGCATTTGATATTAAACTTACCTGCTTCCAGAAATAACAGCAGGGAGAAATTTGTTACCTCAGAGAAAATGAAATGATTTAACTTATTTTAACAGGAGGTTAATTAGAGCTCTCCGCTAACTTGAGAAACACGTCCCAAAACCAGGTCAAGCCACGGTTAGGCTGATGAGCCTTCGCCTTATGTAACTCCTCCAGAACAAGCCTTGTTTCTCATTTTTACCTTCGCTGCCAATTGCTCACTGTAAAACTGCAAATCAGATGCAGTCCAGTGTGAAACTTCTTCCACAGCTGTCAAAGAATAAACTCTGTGAAACTACAGAGAGAAAAAAAAAAAAATTAGGTTACTAGAAGCCATGCAAAAAATACTCCGCGTTCAAGTGTATTTCTTGCACGGCCGGTGCACTTGTGTCTGCTGCTCCAGCAAAACACCAAGAGAGGCCGGGTGGTACGCAGGGAGGCATACAGCGTTAGCCTAGTTATCCCCTGCGCCGCTAATTACTCCAATGGGTAGTTAGTGACACAAGTTAATTACCACCACATAACAGGGTTTCAATACTGTAAGTCAACGTCCCCACCATAACACATGACATTAACACTGCATGATGTCATGGCTGAGCAAAAATTATCTGGTGTCAGCACTGTACACTCCACCGTTTCTCGCTGCTGTTCTCCCCAATATGATTCACTTTCATTATTTATGAGACTTGTCTCACTAACCCTCAGCAACGGTTCCAAATAATGATAGGAATCTGTCAGTGTAGGATTGTATTTCTCAAAACAATAACCACAGTTCCTGGAAATGTCAATATGTCAATTGAGGGTAACACATCTCTCAATAAACCAATATTTTGTAAAAACAAAACAAAATCTAAAAAAAAAAAAAAATCATGCACAGAAAACAGAAATTTGAGCTCCACCGAGCTCTCCTCTTTCAATGTCGGGCAGAAAAATTCATCCTTCCTGCCAGACGGTGGAGACAGAAAAGCACATTTTTATTTTTCCACAATTACAAATTGTGAAGCATTCAGTATTTTAGCACTTAATATTCATGAAATGCCATTAGAAAGGAAATGAGGGACTTGACAAAAGTCAAACAGCTTGTGCTACAGCAGAAACCAAACGTAGTAATACAATGTGCAAAAAAAGGTACAAAGGATAAATTGTACAGTCCTTAACAGTTCCACCCTGAACCTAATGATTTAAAAATTTAGAGCTATGCAAATTAATTTTTGCACCACTTTCGCAATCAGTCTTGCACACATCTGCATTTTACCCTAAGCCAACAATAATAAAGCTGATGAACAAATCCCTGCCTTCAGTTCTAGAGAACTGTGTAACCGTTAGCTTTACATTTCCATCCAAGTATTTATCCTCACATGTTCTTAGAGGTGAACGTTAATCAAAGAAACATTTTTTTATTAACTATGCAGTTCTGAAAGTATTTGTGTAGCTATAGCGTAGCTATAGGGCAAGTATGTAGAGATAATACATTTACTGACCAAATACTCATCTATGTTAAGTGATACAGGTGCTACAGAGCAAACCCTAGAAATTTGCAAAGCCACTTAACTTTTTAGGTTACAGTTTGTTTTGGTTTTTTTTAAAGCCAAAGGTTTTCCACAAAGGCCTTATCCTACCCATGTTTTTACTATACTGGTTTTCCTTCGTGCGCGAAGTTTACAAAAGACCAGCTTGACCGCATTTTACAAAACTAAACAGGTGAAGGGCTTTCTCAGGACACATCACAGCTTTAACATACAGGTAGGAAAATGTGAAGGTATTTCACATGATGCTTAAATTGTTGGAAAATTTAGAGACTGTTTGCCATTTCTGAAGTTCTAGGATGTTGAGATTTCTAACACCAGAATTGTAAACATACAAAAAAAAAAAAAAATTAAAAAAAACTATCAAAGGAAAGCAAAAGCAAGTTCCACAAAACTGAAGGTCTACAGAAAAATGTACTGATTTGTTAGAGGAACCTTCAACTAAAAAGCAAAACTGTCCTAAAGCACAATGAAAAGAGTATTAAAAGCACTAAAATGCCTTTTCCCCATTGCAACACTCACATCTGTGTTGGGAATAGGGAAAATACAGCCTATCTATTTTGAAGAATATACATTTATCAAAACAGCTATAAATCCCTACCCATGACACAAACTACAAATAACTACACAGACCTCCCTAACAAATCATGTTGAATTTAATCTTTCCAAACCCAAAGACCATCTTATTTGGCTAATACAGCACATCTTTTTCTACCACTTGCATGGGATTTTGGTCTGGAGATATCCATTTATTTCTGGCTTTTCCAGAAAATTCTGTTTTCTAGAATGTACAGAGCTAAGACTATCAAAGCTGTGAGAATTGGCTTAAGAGAAAATGAAAAAAAACCCCACGTACCAGCCTCACACGACACTATATGCAGGATGTAATGTTAACAGCAGGCAAAAGTGGTAATCAAACAGTTTCTAGCTTTCAAAATGCATAATCTCCAGTTATCACGGAGCATTATTTAGGTAAGTAAATATAATGGAGTTAGGAATGATAGCATGAAATTAGAAGAGGCACATCTGCGGTGAACAGCAGAGGGGTGACCCAGATCTGCTAAGCCACAGCAGAGCTCCTCAAAGGAAACGGCAGAAATGTTTACTCTTGGGAAAATGAAAGACCAGGCTAAAGAAATGGACAAAGGAGGAGATGAGCTGTCCCTCCCTAACAGTACAAGCATCTGATCAGAAGAGTAATAGTTGGGTGATTTCTCAGCAATCTTTACCACACAGTCCTGAGAGCCACTGACATTAAGGATCTCTTTCAGAGGTAGCAAAAAATGACGAAAGATATAAATATCACAAGGCTACAGAGCTTGAGAAATTAAGGGCTATAAACAACCAGCAGCCGACGAGATGATCTGAGATCCAAAACAACTGTAAAAGCTAAGCCACTGACTAGCACATGTACCGTCTTACTAACAGCCACAAGTGTCAGAGGGCCTGAAAGCACCAGCACTGTCCTTGTCATTAAGAACAGGAAGAAAGCAGGTCATTTCTCACGATCTCTTCCATTAAGAATGGGACAATGAGTTTGTCCTCTGCAAGGGACACCGCTGACTCAACCAGTTCAGAGACAATCGTGACTTACTGCTTGTTCCTCATAGTAAATGCTAGAAAACTAAAGAAAAAAAAAAAACATTTACCCAAATATTTGATAACACTCCAGAAGATATCTATGCTATCAAGTTCCTTTATTTAAACAGCAGTAAGAAAATACTAATTCAGAAATACAGGAAACTTCGGGCTTCCTTAGAGATGCAGACCTCAAGGGTCAGTCAACCCTTCCCTGCATCCTGCAAGCACAGCTGGAAGCTGCCTCTGCCTTACTGGTCACACCATTACTTATCTTAATTTTTTTCCCTATTCCCCATTTTCTTTTCTTTCCCATTCTTTATGTTTCTGTTCCCTGTCTGCTTGCCCACTCTATATGCTCTTCCACATCACAGTTTTGGTTTACTTTTGAAGTTATAATTACTATATATCCTGTTGCATCCTGATCTCCTGTTGCTTCCTCCAATTAGAAGTAGTTCTATAGCCTTCCTCTAAAAATTATGATTTCTTTTTTCCCTACTAATGTGTCACTCCTGACACTGCTGAGTCTGCATGAACAGGAGCTTATCACACTTTCAGGACTGGAAAAGTTTCACCTGCACTCCTACTGGCACTGCTAAAATTTTATTTTCTATTTCACTTGTTCACACATCTTAATACTGACAAAATCATATTCTTTCACCCTACGCTAACCACCCTATCACCCCTCAAACATGTCTCCGTTGCTTCTTCCAAAACTTCTCTCTCTCACTCAATACAGTTCTCCCATCACCTGTATTTCTCTCATTTTTTCCACCTTGTCCTCCCCTCATGGCCAACCCAACGTAACACCCTCAACAGCCAAGCACAGAATTTCCTTTTCCTGCATTTGCCTGAAAGAGTCTCTTCTGAAATAAGGGCACCCAGAAAGGCTGTTCATGTTTGCATCGTCAACAGCGCAGCTGAACCCTGTCGATGGATACCTCCGTGCACGTGTTCCGTCCGACAAATATGCTCAGGCGCACACACGCACATAATATACGTAAAATCACAAACCACTTAATGGAGATAACGGTTCTGATATTTTTAAACTACAGAATGGGTTAACCACAGATCAGCCCTTTAGTATGGATTTATCACAGATTTTGTACATCATTCTGGCTCACCGAAATTAAAGCTTCACCAAATGTATGAAATGAAGTTTCTCTACACCATTCTGTGAAACGGCGACATTTCGGTGTCGGTGAATGAAGCACAGTGGACACGGGACTGAAAAATAAATTGCTGTTTGCTATAAACTAGCAGTTTCCACCTGCATCAACAAGAGTTCACTAGTGACAGGAGCTGTTATTTATCATATAAACAAATAGGAAGCCCCCAAATGAGAGAATTAATCTCCCTCCTGCACATATGCTACCTTACACAGCCACGTACGCACGCAGAGTGCGTAGAGTTTAAACATCGGCTGGCACACCTATCAATCCACGGCAAACTTATCATAAAGCAATCATAGCTTAATTAAAGGCAGAGAGAGGTCAATATGTTCATATGCAAGATGATTCAGTATGATGTCACTTGGGTACAATCAATTAAAATGCACAGGATATTTTTTAAATGGGAAAACCTGAGTAGGGAGCCTGTTGTCTACCCAAAGGTTTCGCTATGCTTTAAAAGCTTCATTTAAATATTTTTTTCCTTATTTATATGCACAAAAGTAACAGTTATATCAGATATTCATAGGTGATTTAGATGATTGATACCAATTTCTCTTCATAATATGACTAGCAAATAAAAAACACAGCAGTTCTAATATAAAAAAATAACGTGTGACAAGGTTTCCTAAAACATTTCTATTTTGGACCTCACAAGCTAAATTGCTTTTGCTGGCCCCTTCCACCTCTCAGCATGGTTGACAGACAAATTGATCGAAACATCGGAAAATAATATGCTTGCAAAATTTCTCTGGGTGAGTTTTCAGTCTTTTGAATTTTTCATACAAGAACAAAATGAAAGATTGCCTCCTTGATTTTTCCTCCATTATGCGTCCCCATCTTATGTACTACAGGAACATACAATACTTCAAATAGCAGCAATACATTGTAAACAAAATGTATAACATTTTTCATAGAACACCCAAGCCGTACGAAGTTAAAAGACTGGGTAGCAGGCATCTTTGCCCTGCAGATTATGTTGTTCAATTATAATGAATTCATACATTTGAAGTTGCCTTAGGGCCTCTCATTAGACTTAGGGGTGTTTATTACAGGAAATATTGCTTGTATCATTTAAGAAGCAAGAAGGCTAGATGATTTGATTAGAAATGTTGACAGTTGAGGTGTGTAAAAAATATGTCATTCACCCACATTTTCCCCCACTTTAATATTAGGATCCTTCATTTTTTATGAATTCTTTAACCCGTTCCTCCCTTCCCCAGAGCCCATGGCTGTTGCAGCACAGTCCGCTCCCAAGACCGCCAATTCTTCACCAGGAACTGCTATTCTGACACTGGCCAACGCTTTTCACCTGGCAACCGGAGGAAAATACAACCGCTGCATCTCCATCACTGTCCCTTGCGCGGACGCATGCGCGGGCGCAGCCGGCGGGTCCAGCCCGCTCCCACCCTGCAGCTCCGCTCCTGCTCCGCCAGCACCGCAAGCCCCAGGCTCCTGCAGAACCGGGAAATTAACGTTCCTTATGGCGCAGAAAAGACAGAATCTCATACATTTAAATTTGCACCTCATGAAATTTAACCAAATTGTTCTCCTTGATATCGCATAGGGAAGCCTGAGAAATAGTTACTTAGCTTTTGGTCCAAATTAAACAAGTCCTGAGAAATTATCTTTAATTAAAGCAGTCAGCAATGTTGATTAAGTTTAAGGGACTGGTCAGAAAGCTATGGAAAAAAAATTAATAAACCCCACTGCTTGCTAATTTCTTGCTACATTTGCTACAAAACCAAAAAAATTAGAATTTTAATACCCTTGAAGGGTAATACGCGACACTTTTAATTCCTATACCATGTAAACTGACCTCTAAATATAGTTTACGTGATCTGTAATTCAGAGAAAAATCTTTATTTTTTGCAGAAGATCTTCTGACACTCAGTAGTCAGAGTATCAAATCTCCCCAAACTTACTACTAGTAACTAGCAGTGATTTTTACAACAGCTTGAATTCCCTGAGTGGTTACGACTATTTTGTCAACGTGACTTCAGACTAGCATGTCCCTGAAAACAAGGACATCTATTCTTCAAGCGTACATACAAAATGCTGCAGTAAAAAGCATTAAGTAATTATGAGGACTGATAACACAAGTATGAAAACTCAGCTTCTAGGTCTCACTTGTTTATTACCTATAATGTGCCTCGCTAAAACTGGGCTTCCATTTTCCATGTTATGTTTAGCCAGAGAAATTTAAATACAGCACAGCTTTACTTTGAGAAATGTACATAACTTAAAATGTGTATTGGAGGAGCAAACAAAGCTCTTGCAGATCTTTCAGCCTTCAGATATGATGACAGCACCATTTAAAAGGAATAGGAAAAAAGCAGCAAAGTTACCAAAAGTAACACATTCGCATTTTTATATTGGAGACATCTTCCCTGTGCTGAGACATCCTGCAAAGGCAGGTATGTGTTTAAATGAGACCTAAGCAATCGCTGGTCGGGACATTCTTGTTAATAAAGCGTTCAAGAAACATCAGTGGTGTTGAAAGTAATTAGGCTAAAATATGTGATGTATAATAATAAAATTGGACAAATTTCTAACATGACTAGTAACTGCTTTCCTCCTCTGAGGATCTGGTATTTGCCATTTCATCTTGCCTGCAAAATATCACAGAATGTTGGTAGCTTGCAGCCAGATTTTATTTTCCTACCACAAGTCAACAGAAACTGGACTTAAAAACTAATTTCCATAGTGCATTTGCATTTTTTCTGTTTAGTATGTTCAGTGCTAACTACAGACACATACAAATAACGACTTACATTGAAATACATATATATAGTTTTAACAGGAATCTGTATTTTTACTGCATTTATACCCCTAGCTTCTACCAACCAAATATAATTTAATCACATCTCTAAATGCTTGAGACAAAATTTCAAATTTTGTTGGTCATTTTATATTCAGTTATAGAACAGGGCCAGAAATTTGATTTCAAAGGGCATCCCAGAAGTATTTAGTACTGGCACCCTCTGCAGTAACAGATTCCTCTCTCCTGCGGGTCCTAACGAGCTCCATATAGCGCACAATTTCCCTGAAGAAGAAGTCCTAACAGAAAAGCAAGAAGCACCAACCCCCCCTATCTGAGGCAATCTGATTTTAAGGTACACTGCCCCAGCCCCACAGTGAGAATACCAAAACAGCAGCCCCGGCTCAGTTCAAAACCTACCTGTCATTTTACGCCGACTGTCCTAAAAATACATCTAATAACAGCCCACTCAGTTCATCAGATATTTTTTTTCAACTCTACTGTGCAACAACAGCTAGGTTTTAAGATTGTACAATTTCTGTGCAGCATCAGCAACACATCAGCTTCGCATTTACTATACTGATCGATGCGTAGCACTTCAGAAGTTCTAATCTGCATTTAAAGATCCTTACATCTCTTAAAACACTTAACTAAATACTTTGGGGTGTTTAAACCGCAAGCTGCATACTGTCTTCAAATATCTCCAGAACGAACAGTAGCGTTCTTAAGTTAGGAGTGACAAATACTAGAAAACCTCCACAATTTGGCTTCCATATCTCTGAATTGGTATTTCAGTGACAGATGTTTGTTGCGGCAAAAACCTCTGTCAGAACAAAATTAGGTGATCTATCATTTTAAGATATGGTCTTCATATACTGTTTACTCGAAGATATCACTTGCCTCAAGCCAATTTTGACCAAGAACATTTTGTGATATGGAAGTGATTTGTATATCATCATTTTTGTGATAAATGTAGCTCTTGAACACAAAATAACCTACTATTCCACAGTATTACAGTTAAAACTCCTTCACCAGTAAATCTGTACTACTGCTTTTATTACTACAAAGATACTGTATCTAGACTTCAATGTGTTTCCCATTTTTATTCACTGAATAGGGTTGCCTGTTTTCTTGGCTTTATATCAGGGAGCTGGGGCCTCTCCCCATTTTGTACCAGAGATACTTTGCCAGTTTTGGGGGGCACAGGAGAAATGCAGCATCCACCGCAACATGTACCTTCATATTTGCCTCGGCAAACGGGGTAAGGGAAACACAGAGTAATGCAAAATGTCTTCCAAAATGATAGTGCCAAGAGGCAGGGACCGCCTGCCTTAGTTGTTCAGGCGACACGTCACACCCAAAATTAACCGTTCAGTTCCACTACCACTAGTTTAGAAGTACCATCCCTCCTCCAAGAGGCAGAAGTCTTCTGGTTCATCGATGACCGGAATCAACCAGAAGCCTCCACCTCACCCCCCCATCTTCTACAGTGGCATCAGGGGAGGAAGGGGACACAATGACATAAACCAAGCACAAAGGGCTGAGAACCACCATAACACACAGAAGCCGGACAAATCACGGGTGTAGGTGGATGAGACAGAACAGGGACAACCCAAGAGGCTGAGTGAACAAGGAGAAGCATCCATCATTTGACCTGGGTAAACCATCTTAAATGGGGGAGTCGCGGAGTTTCCACCACCTATGCAGTCTGACACCTTTTCAGAGGCTGCTGTTCAGCAGTAACACCTGCAAACCAGAAAATTAATTCAGGTCATAAATTATTATAGAAGCCACTGAATACCGAGAATGTAACGAGTACAAAAGAGGAAGCAGCTCTAGCCGTTACTAGCTTTGGGTTAATCTAAACCAAAGCCCTAGCAATAAGGGGCTCTACTTTACGTCCTTCCTGCAGTAAGAGCTGACCGAACACTAACCAGACCCGCACCGCTGTGCGCCCAACGCGGTCCCTCGGCCACCAGCTCACGGTGCAGCAGCCTGCCTTGTCAGGGTGCACAGCAGGAGGAGACTCCAGTCAAGAGGTGACCTGACTCACTGCCTGCTCCATCACAGGAAGCGGAGGCAACTGAGGGTTTTGTTTGTTCAAACTTAAAATGCAATTTTCTTCAGATAAGCGGTGCTGTGGCGTTTCAATGGTCTAAGTCCCTTTGCGCCCCGGTTAAAGCAGTCTAATAAGCTCCAAAATACAGGCAGAGAAACACAGTGGCATTTGACACGTGGTTCATCAGAGATGTGTTTCACGCCAGTCAGGAATGCTTCGCAGTGGCACCGATGTGGGGGCTCTCCCACCACGCATGGCAAAAGGGATCAAGATATTTTCATACCCAGAGGGACGAAACTCAGCCCAGAGGCAGAAGGGCTTCATTCCTTTCCCCATGGCTCAACCCCCACCACTCCACAGCTTGCCTTCCTGCTTTTCCCTCTAGGAAAGCGTTTTCCACAGCATACGGTCCGGCCTCTGAAGCTGTCTTTGAGCGCTGCCCCTAAGCCCCTAAGCCATACCTGACTCCACCTGAAGGGACTTGTCTCAGTCCCTCAGCCAAGTTGCACTGAACCACCTCAAGAAATCAGTTTCTTTCTTCTAGAACTGGAAAAGCAGGGAAAGTCCTTATTAAAGGGTAGGATTGACCAATGCCAGTAGAAATTCCCTAACAGTACATCAGGCATAGTACAGCACGGTCTCAGTCCAGGGAAGGTAGCTGGAGTTTATGCTCTCCTGCTCTGCTCCTAATGCTCACATGCTTGTCTTGGCTACCCACATGTCTGGAACAACCTTCCGTCAACCCATCTGCTCTCTGTTCATCCACTGACTGCCAGACTGGAGTCATTTAGCACCATGATCTGCTAGGTACCATTTTTGGAATAAAAACGGTGTAAAGGGGAAAGATGATTTTTCACCTGGTTACAGTGGTAGGAGAACAGACGGGGAAGCAAAAAACTTTTATCGGGGGATGATGGAGAATAAGTCTCGTCATTAGGCTCCCAACGTTTGAGAGCAACATTACAGTTCAGAGCTACAACACGAAGATAAATTAATTTAAAAGAACCACGAGTACTATGGCCTTTGTTCCTTTCACAGGCTGAGATTTAAAATAGCAAGATCAGACTGCACAGCTAAAAATAGGACACTGCAGTCTACACAGCTTATTAAAAAAAGCTGTGCTTCAACAGGTGTTAATCTTACCACATGTGTACCAACAAAATATCTTCTATTCTGGGAACTGTATGTACAGAACTTTCGATTTTTGTGCTATTTAATGACAAGTGCCCAGTGTGCTGCTCAGTAAAGGAAAACGGGATAGTTATGTGAAGTTCTGCTGTAGTACAGAGATTACCTCAAGGGTACCTCAGTGTTATCATGACTACGAGCCTAGAAAGCTCAGGGATAGACCAGGACTTGGCTGTACTAGCTTCTGTACTGATAGACAAGAGCCCACGGCTGAAGGATGTGAAGCCACTAGGATCTGTACCCTGGTTAGGCTAGCATTGACAAACTGGTGCTGTAACAACGGTTTTGAAAAAGTTAGCATGAATATCTTGTTCACAGAGGAATGAGAAAGCTCTTTCTAGATATGTCTCAGAACAAAAGACTGCTACTGCCGAGCCTGACACTGTGATGCCCCTGGAAGAGACTGCCTATTACACAGAAAAAAAGAACCAACCCCCTGAAGCCACATGCAGAGACCAGTGCAAACCTGATCCTCGTCTTCACAGCATCGTCCCTGTGACCATCCCCAGCCTACACTACGGGTTGGTCTGGAAAAAGTCACAGCACAACGTGGCTGCTCACCCACCATGCTCCTCTCCAGATGGGAATGGTCCTGGCTTTAACCGACTGTCCTGGCTGGGATTGTCAAGCATTTCCTTTGACAAAACTAAACAGTAGGTTCTCGATTCTCTGGTTCCTATCGTGTATCACCTCCTACTCCATCCCACCAGCGAAAGGACAGAGCACGGACTGCCAGCATACTGGGAGAGCAGGTGAGGAGCTGGATGGGAAAACGCCTCTTCCCAAACAGATGTGAGGGGCAGTGGGGGATCAGGGAATGCACGAGATCATCCAGAGAGGCACCGTTCATCAACGGCATAGAAAAAACACAGAAAACTCAGGACAAGTGATCAGATTCTGCCTATTTTTAGCATTAATTCCAGCACACTGAAATACAAGACTGAACCTGTATTCTCCTAAGAGCAGAAGTTAGAGCACTCAGAATGCCTCAAATTAAAAAATTAATTATGTAGTTTGAGGGGTAAAATTGTTATGACAAAAGGGGACTCTACTTCAATTTTAAGGTCTTCCCCCACGCAGGATTAGCAACCAATATACTGTGTGAGATGATTCTTTTGATAGTATAATTTCAAGACTGGTGATTTAATATGATCCAATTTTCCTTTCGTTTTCAAAGTTGGAGGAAAAATGTGTATATTACACCCTCTGATCTTTTCACTTGTTCAGATCAATATGTGCAAGTCGTCACAAAAGCAAAATTCTCATTCACAGCTGCTTCATAACTTAAATGAGAAAAATCATGATTATGTATAAAATCTGCAATGATATGCAAAAATGACGAATTTTGAAACTAACTATCAAAGTGCGTGTTCAAGGCACAAAAGAAAACCTAAATCTTGCAGTAGAGAAAAAGGTTTGATTTTTCACTTCTTGGGGAATCTTGGCCATGATTAGCTTGCGTCTGTCACAACTGTCTAAAACAACAATAATTTTCTTTTGCTATTACATCAAAAAACCAAGACACCATGATTTGGCCTACAGCAACATAAACATTGAAAGAAATTTTTGCTAGGGTTCAATTTGCATGATAAACTGTTGTTAACAGATACCATCTGTTTTTGAATTTAGTAAAAGGGCCCATATTATACAGCTCATTACAAATATTACTAACTCTTAGACAATGACTCTTGTAAAGTGTATATTGTAGCTAATGAAGTAGAAAGCTTAAACAACAAATCATTTACAAGTTTTTGTACAGTATTTCTAATGGAGGGAGTGTATAATCAAAGGAAAATGTAATCACTTATGTTAAGCAATCCATGGACCTAGTCAATGTAGCACAAACAGCCATTATGCAAAATTACGACATTAAAAGGGAAAAAAAAAGACTACTGCAGACTTTGCATTTTGAAGTATATGCTATGTAGACTAATAACTTTGAAAGCATTAAACAGGTGAGACCCCTCGCTTCCAAAATAGTGTTTTTCTACCAAGTATCAAAAGCACATTTAACTTGGGCTGAGATTTGCTGCCCTGAATTAGACCTGACACCAGTAACAAAGGGGATTCTGTAATGGACATCGGCTCTTACAATACAGTGCATTAATGGGCATCATGGTGAACATAATCTGTCAGGAATGGTCACAATAAAGATGTTCTACTGATTAATGTTCCACTAGGCCTGTATTTAATAATTTATATAATTCGTATTAACTTTAAAATTGCCATCACTATGGTGGACAAGGAAAAAACACAAACAATTCAATATAATAACTTTACACAGGACAACACTATACATGGCAATTAAAACTGTTAGCTTCATACAGGAGTAATCGTTCAAGATTTACAGAGATGAATTATTGTGAAACAAAGCTGCGTGCTTAAACAGTGTAATAAGAGAATACTTCTAAGAGGTCATAAATACTTTATAAATTACATTAATATTGGTGTTTGTTTTTATCGCTTTTATATTCTCATAAACTCGGTTTTTAAATATTATTCCCATAACAATATGCTTCCGTAAAATTAACAAACTTTTAAAATAATAACAGTATGTCCTATAAAAAACAACCTCCATTAATTTTTCTATACTTTGAAATGAGAAAGAGAAATAGCAACATTACAGGACTAAAAAATGGTCATTCCGCATTCATTCGCCTAATCCTTGTTTTTATACAAAGAACTAAGCGCCCCTTCCCGAAGCACTACGGAGTGCACGGGTATTGGTCAAGAATATCCTATGCTATCCTATCAGGATGATTAATGAAGGCACCTTTTTCACAGAATGTCAGACTCTGCCTTTTTAACAACTGACCTTTCATAGAATACTACTGAACTCATAATTCCACTTTTGTTCAGTTTCTTATTAGTGGAGTTAAAATTAATACTTATGGGAATGATGGCTAAGGTGATGCACAGTAAATCTTAGAGCACATCAACCTTCTGCACCGACTACCAAAGGAATAGTACCTGCATTTGTCTAGTTCAATAGCATAAGTATTCTAGTAAAACTCTGTGTCCTTTTAAAAGACAAATTAGGTCAATATTCAACCCTCTTTCAAGTACAAAGCTGTACATATGGAGAATGACTTTCAAAGTTCAGGAATCCTTGTGCAATAGTTAATGCCTACTGTATATGGAGGGACTTCTCATCGTGCTGCACCCTTCGAAACTTCCGAGACGACACAGACGACGCACGGCACAAAGCCACCTGTAACCCACGTCCACCTGCAGGGAGATATTTTAGCCACCCATCCAGACAGCCTGGTAGCTACAGCCACTCGCTCCCCAGCACGGTCACGTACGTCTCCATGCCCTAAAAGCCACTTCTTCCAGACAGGAGTAACTGCCACAAGGATTTTGAGGAAGTCATTGATGCCATGAAGATAACCCAATTTTTGAAACAACTACACCAAAAAGTTGTCCGAGGCGAACAAAGGGCCCCCGTGTCCTTGAGGTGTTTAACATCCCCCTCGCTGTGATGAGACTGCTCAGGGAAAGGAACAAGGGTGCAACGTGACATTAACTGCTGAGTTACTACCACCCCAGAACACCAAAAAATTAAGAGCTGAATGAGCAAAATCCCAGATGCCTCACAGGATTACCTACCACCGGTGCAGCCACTGCATGCCATGCCACCCCTTCCCTTGCAGAGGCCACCGCAGATCTCTGCAGATCCTCCCTTCTCCCAGGAGGAGCACCCGCCGCCCAGCCTTCCCGGCTCCATCACAAACGGCTGCTCAAGCGCTGGCCTCCAGCTCGTGGCGACAGACCACTGCTGACACCTCCTCCTTCACTTCCCTATCCCACCATTTCTCTCTCCTGGAAAGCAGTGCCTCATTTCAGCATTCCCACAGTCTCCTCTTCCACCCCAATGAAGATGAAAGAAGACTGATGGAGGCTGACCACAGCCACCTCCGGCTTCTTGCTACCACCACACGTACAAGGCCCAGGAGAGAGCCAGGTACAAGGATGGTCGCACCGCTCCAATCAAGTCGCAGCGTCCACACAGAACAGAACTGGTGCTGCATCAGGTACCGAAGCAACGCTGGCTGGATCAGGACTGTTCTGCCCGAGGAGATGTGGTAACAGCTTCATTTCGCAGGGCTCGCGTGCCATTTCTGCACCACGCTCTGCTCGTGGCACAGCCAAACCCCGTGTGCTTCTACAGTGGCCAGAGCCACAAACCTGCCCACACCTCCACACGGTGCAGTCCAAAGGTGATTAGTAAACGGTAAAAAAAAAAGGAGTTGGAGAAGATGCCTGAGCAAAACCAGCTCAAATAGAATAGGCTGGGATGTGTTGTTTCATTACAGAAGAACAATGTTAAAAAAAAAAAAAAAAAGAGTAAAAGGTTACATCTTCAGTAAGGATATGTATTAACTGGCCATATTTTTATGTCTTTTAAAAACACTGGCATCAATTCTTTTTTCCTCAGTTTTACACATCAACATTGCTAAACCCAGAAGCTATCAGGCTACAGGCAGCTTTCTATCCTTGAAGATATTTTAAGATGATAAAGATGTGAAACTTTTTATTGGCACATGGAGATCAAAATGCATGCTCTGGCAGCATTGTATCTGATGTCAAACACTTAAGACATCACACAACTGGCAGCAATTCTGTTGTAAAACATGCAATAACACAAGCAAACTGCAGCTTAATTTTTCTCTCCGTGTTCATTCACATTCATGTGGAGTCCATTCACATTCATTATGAGAGAAGGCATCTGCATTATGGCTAAATACTGTATCTTGCAAACAGAACGGCGTTTGCACTGTTTCAACCCTGGCAAATCAAAGAGGCCAGGAGGATTTCACCCTAAATGAGGTTTTCTAGAGCAAAGCTAGAGGACATTGGAACAGATTTCAACCTTCCCTTAGAGCTTAGTATTTTTTGAAGGTCAGCTGGGCTGTAACATAACTGTTCCATAACTGGAGACCTAAGACCTATGGAGATGTCCAGCTCCTCAGCAGAAAAAACAGTTCCTATATTACAATCTAATAAACTGACCGCACTCCCCTTTCTGAACAGCTTTCCTGCGCCAACCATGCGTTACACTAATGAGTATATCTTGAGAAACAAAACCCCCACAAAACCAAAAGACTTTTTTTTTTCCGGAATCAAGTTTACTCCTACATCAAAAGAAAAAAAGTATTTCCTTTCTCTCCCAGTTTTCAGAAATACTGTCGCTTTGGAGGAAGGATGGGTGTTTTTCCCTGCACAAAAGCAAAAAACGTTTTACAACTTTTGTTGTGGTTGAACGAAAGATAAGAATCGTCACTGAAAAGAATGAAAAATGTACTGAAATATTGACTCTTCCCATAAATTTTGAATTCCCATACAAGTTTGTGGATTCTAGCTTATAACTCACCATGAGATAGTGGTAAAAAGGCCAAAGCTACGACTCTTCCACTGATCATGAAAAAGTAGCATCAAATGTTTAAGCTGCAGCATTTTCATATGTAATATTTTCGTAAGTTTTGTTGATAACGTAATGTACACTTGTACACTGAAAACATGCACCCAACGTGCACATAATCTTGCAGAAAAACATCTAAATATGATGAGATGGCATGACCATACAAGTAACTGCAAATGTTTCTCTCACCTGCTAGCCCAGAATGATCATTAATCATGACCTTCCTCCAGCTAGCCCCCGCTAAGAATCGTATTTTGTTGCACATGAACTTTAGAACAAGAGAAAAAGTGGTTGGAAATCTGAGTTGTGCTGGGCTACAAAAGAGAAATTAAGAAATCTTCTTCCTCCAATTCTGAGGACAAGGAATCAGGGTCTGAGCCACTCTAATGTGCAACATTACGAGTTCATATGGTGCAAAAACTTACTGCTAGATACAGTCAGGTTTACTTTCCTTCATATAAAACCACTAGTCCTGCATAAAACCCCAGAACCTGGAACACCACACCATACCTCTGGTGTTATCTCTGTGTAACGGAAAGAAATGGTTAGGGTCCAAGAACTGGGAAGAACACTTTAATAAATAGATTGCTCAAGACTTTGTCGGCCCTTCACTGAAGGGAAAACACAGGGAATGCATAAGCACGGTACAGATACAACAGCAAGTGTATTCCCTCAAGTATGAAAGATGAGACAGTAACTACAAAGACACAGAATTTTTATAGACCATTTTACGGTGAAAATGCAACAAGAAGTGCAGTTCCATATTTATCCCAGACCCAGGAATGAAGGAGACCATGTACAAGACAAAAAAAAAAAAAAAAAAAAGAGAGAGCGAGCTGCCAACAAGTGAACGAATCCCAGGCAGCAGCAATCACAAAAGCTGAGCAGCAACAAGAAAATCCTAAAGCACTACCATAAAACAGCCTCTGCGCCAACAAACCCAGCAAGCATGAGATGAAAACCAGAAATGAAGCCCTTGATGTACATGTCTAGTGCTGGTGCCAAGCTCCTGGCCCACCGCAGTACAAGCTTCCCAATGCTGGGGGGTGACGGGAAAGGGGATTTCCACTAGCACTGCCCAAAAGAGGCCACCATCTTCTTTCCAGCATCTATTCAGATGAATGTAAATGTAGAACATCTAGCAACAAGGGACAACGTTTCAATTTAAGACTGCCATTGCAAGAGCCTTCGATAGACTGCTGCTTGGTCACCTGAACTCCAAGCCCCCGGCTCCAACTCCTCCCTGTGCAAACAGCGAGGTAACCCAGAGAAACACAGACAGGAGCGCCACTGGAGGGATCCACTGCAATGCATTCCTTTAGGAGGGGATACAAGATACTTTGCAACCCCAACTAACCAACGTGGCTGCCCCTTTATACAGTCACAAACAGCATTACTGAAAGGATCCCCCCAAACAGGTGCTCAGATCTGTTTGACTGATGATTCCCTCTGGCTGAAGCCTAAATCTGGGCTTTCTGGTGAACGTAGAAGTGACTGCACCCCACAACACTGCCCACCCATGCATGCAGTGATGCTGCCACCCACATTGCTCGATAAGGGTGTGGGGAATGCACTTTTCATCACTATCTGTTAGACAGACAAGGAGCCACATGCCGGATTGCTTAGCTAGAAGCAATAGCATAGAAGTTTCTTTAAACGGTGGAACAATATTCAGAAAAAACATGATTATTTTAAAAAATAAATTCCTTTCCAGTTGAAAAGTTTACTCAAGATGGAAAGACAGTTCTTTACAGCACTCCCAGTTTTGGTATTTCCCAATTAAGGTACACAGATATCTCTTCTGCAGTCCAAAACAAAGCAGACCTTTCAATTCTGCAAGTGCTACCCTGACAGAGCCTGTAGTTAAGCCGTGTGAGTTAGAGTTGGCTTGGTCATAAATTATCCCAATTGCTATGGATTTTTGATAACAAAGCGATAGACCTGAAAGAAAAGTATTGAGTGAAGACAAAGTTACAGCGTGAATTAAGACAAAGCAAAAATGTAATACACAAAAGTGTCAGTAGTATTCATTTCATTATTTAAGCAATGCCACTATTTAATAAATTAGTAAATATGTGCTCATTCTGATCGTTCTTTTAAAGTTTTCAATAAAACTAAGAATTAAGATGCAGCAAGCTTTTGGAATGAATATCAATAAGCAACTGATGTAATTCAGAAATACTTTCAGTGATCCAAGTGCTAAAGCAAACCCAAAGCAGTCCTTTGCTGCCACTCATGTACAAGTTACAAAAAAATCCAAGAAAAACACAAACCCAAATTTTAGTCCCAGCATACTGGACTAAAAATCACTTCAAAGTGACTGTTTAGGTAACACTGCTTTCAAAGTGAGAAATTTTTACTGTACATGCAATTTTGTAGCCTACAAAAGAATTCAAGACTCTAGATCCACAAGCTAAGTCTGACTCACCCGAGATGTGAACACAGCACCATCAGCAAATAGAAAGTGTTATCAAGTATGTGTATCTGAGCTACTTTTTGTTTTCTTTCAGCTTCATGATACCTGGGGGTTGTTTTTTGGCCATTTGGCATCTTTTAGCTGTGATTTATCATTACTTCAGACAAAAGAGTCTTTGTTCATTTTCAAATTACCTGCATGCACTGGAAATCATACATATCGTGAATGTTTTTTTGTTCCTGTATGCTTTTGTTGCCTGCTTTTGTTATTGCTATAAGTTCTATGAAAAAGAATTTAAACACGTATTTCCCAGAACAGACAGGAAGCAAGACATGCTATCACAACCCTGAGGATATCCTCTGCTTCACACTGAAACATAAATCTTAAAACCCAGAGGATATCTGCATAAATGAAGAGCATCTGGACAACCTCAGAGTCACAAGCAATATTACACAGCACACAGAAAACTTCTGACCTACAGGAGTTGATAGGTGATCCCAACCATGACCAACAGAAATTGCAACCAACACTGGAGCAGAGTGAAACAGGGATCTGGTTTTACACCACCAGAGCAGCAAAGGCAGAAAAGCCTCCCAAAATGTTCATCTGCAAAAAGCCTTCAAAAGCAAGAAACAAACACCTCACCAAAAAAACCCCACCACCTTGGTTAATCGCCCCTGCCCTCATCAGCAGAAGAAATCAAAGAAGATCAGACTCTTTCAAAGAATTCAAGTAGAGGTACAGAGAGTCAAGACAGCCTAAGGAGCTCTGTGTCAGGGAGATGGAAAGGGTGCGACCCAGAGATCAGGGCAGTCTGGACTTTTGAATTTCAGAGGTACAAACAGAAGACATTTTCTATATTCTTCAGGTGTTCATGTCAGCATTTAAAATTAGAACAAACTATTTTTGGAGGTGAAGAACATTCATGAGCTGTGAAGAATGACTACTTCCAAATTATTGAGGTATTACGTTTCAAATTGCCTTAATATAAGCTGATTTATATTTATGACCAAGTTTCATACGGCGTTTAAACTTCCAAGAACCCCTCCCAAGTCAGATCATTGAACTTGAAGAGTTTAAAAAAGAAGGCAGGAAATACTCTCCACCCTCCTCCTCCCTTCTGTCCAGGCATCTGCACACCGGGCTGTTCAGCGCAGCTATCCATCACACGGGGGTTTCTAGAAGTTGTATTTTGGTCAGCACAGTTGTAGTTTATGTATTACTCCACTGTAGCACCACCTACCCCAGTAGCTCTTGGTCTAATGCAACAGCCATCAGAACCTTGGTGTGCTTCCATAACACGCTGTATGTTACTCAATGCAACTACTGTCTGATGGCCACATGTATTCCGAGGGAGGACCGTGCTCTTTATGTTTAGTAGGGACTGATCCACCCAGAACCTGACAAACACTCTTTGAGGGAGACTTGTTCTTTTTGACAGCAATCTGGGATATAACCCTTATCTCACTTTTAGGAAAATTCAGACGTTTCCTGTTGACCATGAAGGACTACAAAAGCATCTCTCCATTAAAGTGGACTTTCAAGACCTTTCAAGAGGTGTGACTTCAGTGCCACTGGTGGGTTGGGGCAAGATGGAAATAAACAGCTTGCCACCATCTGCAGAGTAAGGCCTTGAGAAACATTTCAGTGTCACACCAGGACAAAGAAGCACCCTGTCCTTGTGGAACACACAGTACCACAGCCCCTGCATCCTGGACCTTTGCAGTGCACAGGGCTGAAATACAAAACTTGAAAAATAAACTAATCACCCACACACCATGGTAAAACCAATCTGCAGCATCCTAAATTTTCATAAGGTAGGCAGTCTACCAATGTAGTTCTGCATACGTGATGATAAATCTATCTAGCTGTCCAGTGGTGTGGTTCAATGAATGTGACGAAACCTAGCCTTTTTGAATATTTTCTTTCCAGCTCTGGAGAGGCTGTCCATCAGGAGCAGAAAGCGGTCACCACTTTTGCAGCTGACACTCTGTTAGTATGCACTAGACACTGTTGCTCATCAGAGGAGCCAAGCGGACACCGAGCTAGGCAGTGTCTGCCCAGCATCTCCATGATAAGATACCGTGTGTGCACGTCTGTACACGTAGTTTAAATCAGTAGCAGTGCTATATGCATCTGCATCATTGTGCCCATGAAACAACAAACTAATCCACCCTCAACGACTGCATAACACCGATGAAGCACTGAGAAGCAGGATGCGCAGGGCGACTACGTTAATCATCATCTGGACACAAGCAAAACCTAACCAAGGGTACATGAATCAATGAAGAACTAGAGGAAAAACAAATGACAAGAAAACAATTGACTGGTAACCTAAAGTACAAAGTTTTTAACTTCATGTCATTACTTCTTGCTCTAACTGAGCACAAGCTGAAAAATGGAATGGTCCTCTGCAACAGTCCTGTTTCATACTAGGCAGTTCTCACAAGATGTATAAATCTATGTTATTATGAAGTTACTTAGAAAAATAAAATAAAATTTAAAATAAACTATTAGTATGAATGACAATTTGTGCTCATTTTAGTAAGCAAGGAGGCAACTGTGAGTATTTATCACTTGAAGGATTATATGTGTTAAACCTTAAACTCTTCAGAAGCCAATAGGAAATTATTTCTACTTAATCAGAACCTCGGAGATCTAGCAAAGATGGTGAAGAGATGCTACCGTCTTCGGCAATGAATTTAAAATGCAATTAAATATTTTCTATTATTTTTTCCAAGAATCTGAGGAGGATGCAGTTCTGTTCAGGGCTATTCGACTGACATTTCCTTCTCATCCGATTTGCAAAGAGGTCTGCAGGATTAGAACAGGCTACCTTTGACTTCTTCCTGTGATTTCATTAAATCCAGTGCAGTTCAAGGTACTTTGATAGCAACAAATACAGACCGAGAACTCACGTCCTCTATCCCTTACTTATTCCAAACAAGCTGTGAATTTGGAACAGATTCAAAACGGAAATATTCCCCAACTGTCATTTCTTAAAACGAGCAAAATGAAGTGACACCATAATGAAAGACAGGGGAAAAAAAAAAAAAAAAAAAAAAAAAGCCCAGTAAGGTGGTCTCTGTTCCCAGGACATTAAAGTTAGTTAAAGGAAGCTCATAAAAAACATACCAGGGATTTCTAGAGATAAATTCTTATAAAGCAAGCAGAATAACTATGATGTTGGAAGAAATTTTTAATATTATTTTGCAATGTATTACAGAAGACGCAAGGCAGGCTACGCACGCAAACCAGCAGAAGGGATGGTGATAGTTCCCAGTTTCCACCCTTCTACAAACTCCCATGAGACACACTGATGTATCATTAGCCAAGAAATAGCCCTTGATGTGAAACTTTAGAACAACCAGCTTGTACAAACACGTTGTTTACACAGCAGCGGTCTCCAACAACATGCTTCTATACTGTGCATTTTGAGTCTTATATTTACTTTAGTAATTCTGAAGTGAGCATCTGATCATAGCCAAAAGTGGCCTTCCAGTGCCCTGGACACTGTTTATCTCATTTATGTTGTTTCACATGCCATTTTAATTGAATAGAAAACAAAACACACTGATTGAGTTTCTTTCACAGACCTTAAGAAAGGAACTGCAAAGCTGGCCTGCTGTATGTTAATGCTTCCAGGATCTGGGGACAACCCACCTTTGAAAGCAAAGCTCCAACTCGATTCCCGTATAAACATCCTTACCTGCGTGTTTTCTTCAAGGTGCCTTAATGTAATCACAGGCTGCCAGGATAATCCTGCTGAGAAGAGACCTCCCTGGGGCCAGATCAATGCCTGCAGGTGCTCCACGTATTCCTGGTTCAACCTCTGACCACCAACACAGCAGCAGAAACTTTTCTTATTGCCTTTCACCTTCCTTTCAACTCCTAACTCCAGTTGAGGTTCCACTTTCTTGACATCATCCCTACAAGCCTGGGCCGTGTTTCCGAAGTCTTCCTTTATCCCTCGGCCCTTCCTGCCCTCGTGCACTGCCTTTCAGCAGCGCAGCTCCTCCACGCGCTCCCTGCCTTGCCAAGCAGTCTCCTGACAAGCTGTGTCCCCACCTGCAGGGATGGACCATTCTGCAGCACAAAGATGCTGCCCTGGACGATGTGACAGCTTTCCTAAACCTCTGCACTTCCCGGCTGCCTCCCATGGGAGGTAGCTACCAGTTCCCTCCCAGAATCTGCTTTCCTAAAACCCAGACTCTGCACACTTCTCCCCTTCCTCACTCAGTCCTGCAGAATCCATCAGCAGTGCCTCACAGTCCAACCAAGGCTGTCACCAGCCCCACATCCCCAAACTGCTCTCCCTCATTAGTGAGCAAAAGGCCCCACCGCACACCACCCTTGGCTAAGCCACCCAGGGCCACGCATCAAACAAGTGTCCTTGATATCCTCCATATCAAGGATCTTGAGAATTCCGTATCAAAGCATCCTGAGAATTCGAATCCCACCACGTTGCCTGTTCAGGAGATACCAGGGGGGCTGAAATCCTCCATGAGAAGAAAGGTCTGATTTGGAGACTGACTTCAGTTGTTTAAAGGTGGCTTCTATGGTTCATTGCAAACTCCCAACCCGTAACTCTTAGTGGCCTCTGGCATGTAACGCCAGTGGCACGGAGAAGCTCAGTTGCTGCCTATTAACCGATAATTTTTGCTATCTCCTTATCACACACTTAAGACTTCAAACTTTCAGAAATGTTGCTAAGAACTACATGGGACCACTCAGTCCTCCCCATTGAAAAGACAGCTCCCAGATTTCAATGGAACTGGGATTTGAGTCTATATAAATTGGACACTGAGATAAACCATCGGAACACATCAAGAGTTTCAGTCACCACGTTTCCAGAACGGCTCTGTACCCAGAGATACTGACAGCAAAAGTTAAAACCCAGAAGCTGGAGGCTTTCAGAAGAAGCCTGAGGTCTGCGATACACAGCGGTGCCCCACTGCAATCTCCAGCCTTCCTGGCTGACAGCACCCACCGCTGTTCCATCCCAGGGCGAGGTACTGCACACCACTGCTAGGAGCACTGCTGATCAGAATTTTAACATTCTGGTGCAAAATGAGAATAAGATGAGATGTGATATGGAAACCAGTACTAAATGTTTAATATGATCAGCAATTCACAATTATTTCTTAAGTGTCTTTTTCTGGATAACTTTTTCCAGTGCGTGATCTCAATGAGAAGATAACATGAGATGCTGCTTTTGAATAAGTTATACATTTCCCTTGCTTTACTTGAACATAACAATGCCACCACTATTAATATTTTTACTCTACAAAACAGCACTAGCCTTCCAAAGAAAAAGTCCTTGACCAAAAATATCAGAGGATATTAAACTGAGAAGTGATCTACTGATGCAAATCATTAAATCTATTTGCATTTGCTTACTGAACCCTAACACAGAAATTAAACTACATAGTGTGGGAAAAAGAGCTGGTTTTGCATGGTTAAAAGGAGACATCTTGGAAGATCCAAGCTCTATGTCATTAATTTTCCTTCTTCCCCTCATTAACAAGTAAAATGTTTTCACTGCTTGAAAAGTTTTAATAAATAGGAAAAAGCAGGGCAGCTGACATAAGTTTTTAATGTAATATACAAGAGCTTTTAATATTTTTACATATATTAATGTAAAAGCTAAAAATAAATGTTAAAAGGTTACATTTGTGAAGAAAGAAAAATGGCATTTACAGTTACAGGAAAAGGTTTGAGAATTTAACTCCTCCTTTCCCAGCACGGTGTTCTGAAGATCATTTGCCATTTAACTGAAAATCAATATAATTGCAAAGGCAAGCCACCGCAGGAGTGGCACGTGGGTTAAGGACACATATTGCCCCACAGCTCTGCACTCCAGGATGATTTACTGTGCTTTCTCCTACCAAGTCTTAATTCCTTCCATAATAAGAATTTTAGGTAGGCATTTTAAGAACAGCTATAATTAGCACGAGGATTGGTAGTATGCGATCTTTGCGAGCTTTACTGCAAATGCATGGGCCAAAGCAGCCAAAGACCAGCTATTGCAGCTGCCACCTCCACCCAGAGCCGGGCAAAGCCACCCAGTACAAGATAAACCCAAACAGTCCTGGTACTTCTCAAACACCACACATTGCTCTGATCATACATAGCGTTTGCACAGTCAAGGCTCTTCAGGTACCACAGACACTTCTCAGGAAAACACTCTTTGTAATTCAGTTCTCTCACTTAAGGAGAGCTGCAAGAAGGGTTCCTATTATTCAGATGGCTCTGTGGTTTTAAATTATTCTCAGCATTATCTATCTACGTATCTAGATTTTTTTGGAGGACCAGAGAAGCCTGGGAAGAAAACTAAGATGAAAAGTTGCAGTATTTAAGAATACCCACTAATTCTGATACATAATAAAATCATAATCCATGTCATTATGCAGCCCATCTTCCCATCTTTATAGCAAGGATTTGCAATAGGAAAGTGCTCCACTGCATTAAGCTACCTCTGGCACGAGAAGTGGAAAGGTTCCACTCGTGGTCTGAATTACAGAAGAGTTAGTAAAGACACACCAGGCATAGTATCTGTGGCACAGTATAGGGCAGGGTGTCAGGAAACTACTTCCTTCCTGAGAAATTTCTTGAGGAGATGACGCTGCATAGCCAAATTCTCACACTCCTCTGACAAAATTATTTTTCAGCACTATTACAGCTCTACATCTTCTGCGCGAGAAATAAACCCATCATATCTGTGGTATTTTCAAGTGGGTGTCTGCACAAGTTATATTATCTAATACAGTTTGTTGTTATTTTTGCCATTTTAAAATATCATCACTGTAAAATGTGGTCGCTGGGTTGTTATAACATTTCTTGCTTTAGAAGTCTTGGCCAACCATCAAGGTTTACAAACGCACACCAGGCAAACAGCAAAGCTTTTTGTTCTTCTGCACACTGAAATAGGGCTTTTAGTGTTTTGACATGGCATTGTCTACGTAAACATTAAAGGTTTTAAAACATCAGATGAGTACCATACATTAGTACCATGAATAACTGTCCAATAGAAATCTGGATTTTTATTGTATTTGTGTAAAGTCCTCAAAGCCTTCTCTGGATAGATTTCTGGAGAAAAACACAACCGAACACTTGCAAACCCCATACCTATTTGAATCCTGTAATACTGCCTCTGACAGATGAATAGAAATGCAGTGGTGCTGTCAGGAAAAATAACACATCTAAAGTATAGTATTGATTACAGTCGAGTTGCTCAAGATTCACTTCAGTTTAAGTAAAAGAGGAATGTGGGTTTTGCCAATCACACAAAATCAAATTCACCATCCAAACCTGACATAAAACTTCTCCTGAAAACCATTTCTAAAAACATATGAAACTGTGTATTTGAGCTGTACTACGTGTAAGGCTTTGACAGAGTCTGAACTTTCTACGTGTATTTCGAGTTTATTTTGTTTAAGTTTTTGAAACACCATTTCCAATAAAAAGTTTTCTTATCTTGATGCAGCATAAACAATCTAGCATCTCCGCAAAAAAACTATGAAAAAACCTACCCCAGTTTATTTTTAATAAAAGGAGGACTATGCTATATAATAACTCTTCCTGCCACATCCATTGAATCTGCTGAAATAAAGATTGATGCCTGGATATTTGTAGACACTTCTACCAGAGAAGGTAATATTTCTTTCTTTTTTTCTTTTCTTTCCCTTTTTTTTTTTTTTTTTTTTTTTGAATATACCACCTTCCTGTTATTTTGAAGTTTTCTGAAGTAACAAGCATCATCTTCCTATTACCCAGGCACGCGCATGTTTTGTTTGTAAAACAAGCAGCAGCAAACGAGATTTGTGACAGCTTATAAAGGCTTCGGAAGAGAAATATGTGTAAGACTGACCTTCTCCTTTTGGTACCTGCTCTACATAGGCACCCAAACCACGCTTTCACTTTAGTCATCAACATGAAAATCAACATTGTCAGGATTGTGAGGGGTTAGAACACAAGAGAAGCAGCCTGAAGACCAGACCAACACAGAGCACACGTGTACTCCTGCACTGCCTCACACGCACTGCATTCCCCCCGTTTTCAAGGGAACTAACTGTCTAAAATCCTGCGTGGATTCTGCCCCATGCATTGAATGAGCATCACCCCAGAAGGACCAGGTGCTCTCCCAGCCAAAGCGGCACTTCGAAGCTTCTGAGAACAAGGTACTCCAGAAGTGAAGAACACACAGAGTGGTCTGCGCCCTTCACCTAGCTGCTACCAAAGGACTTAACACCCTCCCACTCGCATCAAATGCAGACGGTAACTCAAACCTAATCTGTTTGTATTAGTGCCTACAAAAGATCCATCTTATGAACCATTTTCCAGTCACTATAAACAGTAATTAAATACATTAAACTATAAAAAAGGGAAAGTGCCATGTGAAACATACTTTGATCATTGCTAAGTGCCGTCAGCTTAGATGATTATGGTATTTATAAGAGTAAGTGCTGTGTTTTAGCTGGCAGCAAACCGACGCATCTGGACTTGTCCACAGTCAGTTGGTGTTTTAACATCTTCTCCTGCGGGGCAGGAACACCACCTTACAGAGGAACAAGTACCGCTACAGTACTTGTTAAGAAACCCAACCAAAAAGAAATACAATTTTCCCAAAATTACATGATAAATATTATTAATATTGTTACTCATAAGGTCTATCAACTGCATGCAGACCATAGGATGACTCCATATGGACAGTAGTCTTGATCTTTGAAATAACAAGCAATACAGCTGTACTTATCCAAGAATAATGGTTGTAAATACAGTTGGCCCATCTTCAGTGGCAGAAATGTCAGGTTCTGCACAAGGAACAGAACCAAGCGGTTTGGTTCCACCAGATAGATCTTTTCTCAAGAAACAACCTGGATTCTATAGAGCCTATGCTACCCCTAGGTTGTTTCAAACCAGTCTTTAGGGCACCTTTCTCATCCCTACTCCCACTCTACGTTTAGAGATCATCCCAAAACCATTGACTTTTACTGCAAATATGTACTTTGCCTCATTCAGGTTTTATCCTGTACCATTTTAACTAGAAAATCTCTGCTGTTACAGAATAATTTTAAGGCAGAACTGAGTAGGAAAGAGTGGCACCTCTCCCAAGCTACATTGCCAATAACCCTCTATTCACATTAGTCACATCAGATGTTCATGGTAAACCAGGAATCTATTCAAAGCAGCTAAGCAGAGTAGTTGCATGCCTACCTCCTTCAGTAGGTTTTTAGTATGCCCCTGAGCTCCACTAAGTTTCTTAGCCTTGGCTGATGCTTATTGGAAAAATAGGAGGAGTGGCACTCTCCCAAATGCCTCCCACTTGTGGCATCAAAGTGAGATATCACTCTCAGTAAATTTTACAGTATGAGGAATGAAACAGTTAGCAAAGTTGACATTTAAACCATCATCACTGGCTATGATTAAATACCTCAGAGATGAACAGAGTGGTTCACACCTCTCCAAGTTATTGTTCTAGGCTCTTATCAGACTCCCGTACACCACTGCATCCGCTGCGTTTTCACACACTTGAGATTTTCTTTGAATCTCTAATAGCTGGAAACCTGTTTAAACTGAGATTCTGGAGAGTTTCTGATAATGTTAAACTGGCAGAGAGAGATTGACTGAAACCCTGGCGAACTCCTTGAACTGCAGATTCACCCTTAAAAGGTTTAGGGAGATTAATAATACAAGCATGGCCGAACTGCCTCTTTCTTCCTCCTTCTCTGATCTCTCTCAGTAAGATGTAGGGAAATGAAACACTATAAAGAAAATTGCAAATAACCTGCAAGAAATACAGAGGGCAGATGGGATCACACCACTTCCAAAAGAATGTCTCTTTTGAAAAGAGCGTAAAGGGAAGCCTGGGGTATCCCTACAGCACCAGGGAAATGCACATTCTGACCATTAAAGCAATGGTAAAGCAAGTCAGCCTGCCCAACCTCACTGCTCGCAAACAGGCATGAAACACCAACAACTTCTCTGAAGTCTCTCAAAGTCAAGTTTTCATCCATACTGACAAACACCCCATTCCCTGAGTCCATGGAGGAGAAGCAGGAGCTCTGGCTTCTCTCTGTTGAGCTCAGCCAGCCGTGGATCCCAGCAGCCCCAGGCCGGATGAGCAGGAGCCCAGCTCCGAGGGGTGGCTGTCCCCAAATCATCCGCATCTTGCCCCAGTGCTGGGCCTGTCCAAGCACGGCAGTGACAGGTCACCGCCAGCTGGGCTCAGCTTTTAAGTGGAAAAACTCAACTTCTGTTGGCATCCTTAAGTCCCGTGGTGAACGTCAATATTAGCATAACCTGGGATCCATGCCCACTAATCGGATGGAAGTTTAACTTCCATTTCACGTGCACCCTCATCAGTACCTAGTAGCATGTTGCACTGTTTGTGACCCCACGCTCAGCAGGACAGGATTTTCCAACCACACGCTGGAAACTGTTTCAGTTTACTTCAAGGCACGTTATACCACTGCCCGCACCCCCCCCCCCCCCCCCCGTTTTTTTGTTTTTTTTAATAAAATGCTCCAGTTGCCCCTGTATTTCCCTGCAGTAGCGCACGTGTAGGCTAGAGAACTTCTGCACACGCTGACCACGCAGGGCACTGGGAAGCCTGGGGCAATCTTCCTGCGGAAAGAGGGAATTCCTGGAAGAATGCGACACAAGGGAAAAACTGGTCCCTGCTGCCATCCCAACTGCCAACTCAACATCCCATGTTTCCAAAGTATCTTCCGCTGTAAATATTTAGCACAGGAAAATCCAAGCACGGTTTCTGTTACTGTTAACAGAATTAATGAGTGCAACCTGCTACTCCCCGAGCAGGTAATTTACCCCTCTTGAGCGCAGGAGGAAGACAAGGCTTCTCAAAACAGTCGTCCCAGCATGGGAACACCACAGCTGACAGCAAAATAATGAAGGAAACTAATTCTGAAACTCCAAAGCTGCTAGAGACACTCAGAAGTACAATAAAAGTAAAAAAAAAACAAAAAAAAGTGAGTTTTCTTTTTGACGTCAGCAAAAATTTTGGACATCAGCAAAAAGAGGTAAACACTTGCAATATTTCAGGCAGAAAAATCAGAGGAATGTACCTTCTTGATCAAACTAATTCTTGTATTTGTGTACACTGAAAGAAAAAGTACAACAGCTGATATAGTAATATATATATATATAAAAAATATATTATATCACAGGTAATATATATACTTTCAGTTCTTTTTTTTTGAAGATATTAACTGTGGAGCTGAAGTTCTTAGAAAGTGACAAATTTATAAAGTCAAGCTCCATCTTTGGTATACCTTTTGCCCCACTTTACAACCCTAAAGCAGTACACTCCAACGTGCTTCAGAAACAGCCCTACAGCCTCCAGCCAGCCTGCGAGCCCAAGGCAGGCACCGCCTCACAATGTACGTAGCTTAAATCCACCGCACCCTCCGTCCTACAGTGTGTGCGTATCAAAAAAAAAAAAAAAAGAAAAATTTTATTATTCCAAAGCTATTCTGATACAGATATCATCTCTTCCGGCTCCGTCTTCAGCACCTTATTAATTGACAATGCCAACCTGAACACCAAAGAAGTCAATCCACAATTTAAATACTAAACGAGAAATGGGTGATTTCAAGTTACTGTTTAAGGCAGCCAATTGTTAGCACAGATACTAGATTGCAAAATAGCTGGAAAACCATTTTAGTTCACAATAGTTTATGTTTTAGTTAGGATTCAGTAAATGAAAACTTTCACAATCATATTTAACTGAAATTCCTCATTTTTATATATATGAAATCTGATTTTGCATATCTATACACATCCATTTCAAAAGCTTGAATGAAAATTCCTCCTCTCCAAACAGAAACCATTACACTATGACGTGTCTTGACTTTTAACTCTGCCAGCTTGACAAGGCGCAGAATAACCTTAGGTTATTACAATTAGTTTCATCTCATTAATAGATCAATTTCTCTCAAGCATAGTGAAAACTGAATTTTACTTTGTTGCTTCTCCTCCTAGTCTACATTATAGTCTGTGTTCTTAAGTTTTAAGGAGAGCCATCACAGAACAGGTTGTAATCTCAGGTGATTAATTGCACCGCATTTTACAAGCTGTAAAATAGAGCAAGATCTCCACAAACCGATTATGCCATTAACCAGGCACTCTTATCAGATTTTTCTACAACTAGCAGGTTTGTCTGACAGATTGCAAGTCTTAAGTATTTATATATTTCAAAGGTTTACTTATTTTTGTTGTTAAAAAACCTTAAAATCTATATTGATTGTTACATGCAATTCTACATGAAAAGTCCCCAGCACCATGGAGCAGAATACCAATATTTATTACTAGACTTGCGCTCATTATGGTTCTCTCTGACAGGGGTCCATTAAAATCAATTTTTATGTTTCTTATGTGGTTTTTTTTTTTTCCCTACCCAATGTTCTTACCATAGTGTTTATTAGCCAGTCAGGAGAAACACTGGGCACTGTTTTGTTTTTATTTTATTCTGTCGAAAATAATGAGGCCAGATTTAACAACTATTCACTAGCGATGAGTAGAAGAGATTAAATGTTATACTTCAGCACAAACATTTACAGATGGCTTTAAAATTTTTAGAACTTTATCATCAGTAAAGACAAAAGGAAATCCCACTTTCCACCTCTTTTTCACATTTAAATTCTTAAAAGTAATTGTAAGAATATTCTGCTTACCATTAACTTCTGAGCCACTCGTGAGTAATAGTCCCTCTAATAGAACCGTTTTTGCATATAAATCATGGCATCCGCTAAGTTAAGTGTTATCAAGATGCCACTAAAGCCTCAAAATTTCCCAGAACTGAAGTCAGCTTACCACTGAGAAAACTGAAAGATCAGGATGAGATAAAAATTAAAGAATTAGGAAAAGGATCTAGACTGCCTAACCTCTGCCTGAAGAACAAGACCACAAGGCCCTTCTTCAACCTGCCAACATGGCCACATTACAGGTGAGTAAGCGACCGATGTTCTGGCAAACCAAGAGAGCAGCAGCCGTCCCCATGAAGGGGACAGCCCTTGCCTTGCAGCAAGGCTCCCTCGGGAAGGGGAACAACTCACCCTCTGTAACAGCATCTTCCACCTGTGTGGGCAGGGGTGAGTAACAAAGAACTCAGAGCTTTTGGGGACACGTGTAATTTCCTGGAAAAAGGTCTGTGTGGCCGAAGGATCAATTTCTGTCCCTAGAAACGTTGTTCAAAAAGAGAAGGCAACCCATGAAATGAAATATTTGAAACCTCAACAGTAAATACAGAAGTCAAACACAGAACTTTGCTCTTACCTCTCCAGGAGAGCTACACAAACACACAGAGTAGAAAAACTATACCTCCCCATCCACCTTCTTGGCCTCTGCTAATTAAGAGCCTGTAATTACTTACTTTGAAAAATATGCCATTTCACTTTGAGTCTGTATTTTTAGTACTCACAACTTCATGATTGTTTTTTGTCTTCAGCTTTTGTTTTCATGCAATTCGCTTTACGTCTACCATTATAAAGAAGAACACACAGTTTCCCATATTTGTCACCTCTGAGAGCCCACAGACCTTTTTCTTACTATTTTTCCATCTGCTCGTCGACGTTTCCTCTTCTCAAGGGTGAAGTCCTCATCTGCTTAGCTGTTCTTCAGGCTGAAACTGCTCTGCAGCAAAGGCAAGCTTCAGCCTTATCCTAAATACTGCTTTGTTTCCAATCCCTCATCAGCAGAAATCCAATACTGAAATCAGCATATGAGGAAACTGAAGTACTTATTTCCATATCACTGAAGTTGGCAAAACTGTCAAATCCAGAGGCTTGAGGGTTTTCATATTAGAGGCAAAACCCATTTCAACCAGAATACACATTATGCTTCATATTCCTGATTAATTTTATACACACTTAAATTACAAGGATAATAAATTAAGAAAACAGAAAAGGGAAACCCCCATAAATCAATGGAAAATGTCAGAAGGAGAAAGCAGGAGAGAAAAGGACAACTGGAGAGAAGGAAGCCAAATCTGTTTCAGTCTTGTCAGAAAAAACTCTGCTGTAATGGACTATGGCAAAGGCTACAATTTTACTACCAAAAAGAGCTGAAGAGACCAGCTTTAAATAAGTAGTATTATTAACTGTCATTCTGGCAAAGAAATTTGGCATCTAGTAATTTTGAAGGAATTCAGTGTTCCTTCTAAAAATGTCACTAAGCATTTCCTCACAAACAAGGACAAAGCAGAGACAGAAGATCTGAACAGGACAGATGTACTTTAGCAGCCTGAACAGCACTGATATTCAACAGCAAAACACAGCAATACCTCCTCAACCAGTCCCGTATTTGAGACATCATCTCCACTGCCATGCATGTAATCTGTTCTGAACTCCACAAGACATTAGAGCTATGGGAAGCAAATCAAAGCTCTGAAGTAGTGTGCAGTAATTAAAACAATTACCCAGTCTTGGTTCTGCCTGTTGGAACATATATATCTAGATACAGGTCAGCCAAATTTGCCAAGTGTGCATGGAGGTCTTACTGCTCAGTAACAGATTTACATGTGTGTCCAAAATATGGGGCAGGATGTACTTTCAAAACCTACGTTAAATTTTTATTTTTATTTTTTAGAACATTTCTTTGCTAATATTACTCATGCAGCAGACAGAGAAATGCATTTTGGAGCTGGCCAGTCCTTAAAGGCACTGGAAGCTGCTTCTGCCTCTCACAACAGCAAGTACTATGTTCCCAGTATGGTTAGTAAAAACAAGTACACATAGTTATGTCTTAGATCCTCTGGGCAATCTCTTCCCTCTACCACATACATAAACACAGGACCAACAGGACATGAACTTACCCACTTGGCAGCACGCTTATTTTGGGAAGTTTTATTTCATGTAAGCCGGTTTCACACCCAGATATCCTGAGCTTTCCCACGGGGCTAAGCAGAACCACGTGCTTCTCCTTGCACTGAGATTCTCCCTGTTTGGAATTCACCTGTTCATCAAAACAAACTCCTCTTTAATTGCATGCATTTTTCACCAAGGAACATTCATCTTAAGATATTTCAAGTATTTTTCAAAAGTAACTTAAAAAAAGCAAGCAAAATTTCAAGTTTTCTCAACTATAGCTTTTACTCTCTAAACTCCAACTTAAAATGATCAATCCTCATCAGCATCTAAATCAAAATCTCAAATAACATGTTGACTAGCAGAATAGTGACCTTTGTAAAATCTCAAATAGTAGTTTTCACGGCTGGTTTATCAGTTAACATCCAATGCGTTTTGACACTGATTTCAAAAGGATTATTGTAAGAACAAAGTATATTCACTGGTTTAGAGCAGCAGTGTTATGCAAATAACTGCTGGAACACAAAGAGTATGTCTGCTGGAAAAATATGAATAAAATCAATCATTCCTTACTAAAAGAAACATTTATTTTTTTTAATTCCCATTGTTACTAGTCTGGTTTTACAATTACTGATAGGATGTAGTTGGAAACAGATGCCAAGCATTTCTCAGTGTTGTACAAGACCAACAATAACATACTTGTCAAAAAAACTTGGCTAAAAAAAATAAAAAACAGTCTGACTCAGTAGATGTTTGAGCTGTATTTACAGTTTGGTTTGTACAATCACTAGGAGAGAAACAGGACAGAACACCACAAGTATGTTCACTGCAGTCACCCAGACACCAAACCATAGGATCCGGACCACATCACCATTGGCGCTGCACAACCAGCACAAAAAAGCCTTTGCTGCAAAGAGCTAAATTCAAGTGAAACTGGACAAAAACAGTCAACAGAATAAAGAAACCCGAGAAACTGTAAGGCAGCACAAGCTAACTCGATCAAACAGCTCGGTTACACTGAGACCAACAAGTTTTTTTCTTGCTTTTTAAAGTCACTCAGACCACAGAACTAACTTGCAGTTTGCCTTACACCTGAAAAAGTCACTTTGTACTGCAATATTTAGAACCAAAAGTCTCCACAGACAACCGCCAAAACTTATTTTCCCCAGCATTTACCCAAGTTTATAGCCTACCCCAACGTGGTCTGAAGTTCACCTCACCTACGACACCTACGTCTGCCTACAGCAAGGAGGATGAATGCTGAAAACTTCAGGAAGCATCAGATGAAATGCACAAGTGATTAAGAAGCTGGGAAACAAGACTGAAGAGCCCAATGACAGGCTAGGGGTGCATCAGGAGACAGGAAAATCTATGCATGATGGCTTACAGCTGACCACTGCTTGCAGCTGCACAGTCATTTTTTTTTTTCCCAAAATAAGAGAATTTATCTTTAAATCCCATTACTAACTGCTATGTAACAAAGTCACATCTGCAAGTAATATCATCAATGTGAAGAGAGAAGAAAAAAAATAATCAAGTAGACAGTTTTGCCCATTAGGGCAAATGCAAACATAAAGCTCTGAATTTTGGGAAGTGCTTACACAATTCCACAGTTACTGACGCGAGCAACCAGCACAATTTTACTCAGCTTAGAGAAGTTCTGTGCAGTGTGCCAGGCTTGAGGAACTGCAGGTTCCTAATGGTTTATTTAGCTTGACTGTAATCCAAACCAGCCTTTTGCTAAATAATCAAATGTTTGCTGGTGTCACAAAGAAACTCTCCTTTTCAAGCGTATTTTCCTCATTCCTTCTTCCCCCTTAAAGAGACAACACGGGTGAACTTTTTTCTGGAGCATCACCTCACTGCAGAAGACTTAATAAAAAAGCAACATGAAAATTTACGTATCGGGAAAACCAGTATACATTCTTCATTTTTATTTGTATGACAGCCCTAAACTAGATGCACTGAACCTCATACCATGTACTCCACGAACATAACAACCTAGTGATCAGAGGACAGCTATTTCATTATAACAAAACACAGGATGCAGTGAGTAACAGAAAACTATAAATAACCCTATGAGTTCGCACCAAGTTGAACTAAGCTTTATAGATGAAAACCTTGAGTGAGTACAACTAGTATTTTCAGTCTTGTTTATCATACACATTGGGCAGCAATATTTAGAAGGTTTATTTTTATAAAAGAATGAAACTGCATGACATATATCCACATACATATGCAATTGGGTTGGGAGCCTCAAAGATGAAGGTCACCATATAGATGCAAGATGCACGCTAGACTGCGCCCAGACACTAGTGTGCCTTTCCGCTGTTCACCTCCAGCTACTAAGATGAGCCAGAGAAGACAGAGGCAATGATATGCTCCTGCAGGCAGTCCCGTTTTAAAATAAAGGACAATTTTATTCAAGGTTTAAATTGCAACAGTTTTCAGATGCAAATAAACAGCCTTTGAACTTGGCCAGCTGAAATTACCAAATGCTTAGACACCATTTGCTGCAGGACACTGAAAACCTGCTCCTGCCCACACCCTTCCAATACAGGAACAATCTGCTCAACACCGTCTTCCTTGTAGCGCCCTTGTTGAAGCTGTGAGCACCAGGAATGAATGGCAGCTTAAAACAATAATCTAATAGATCCAAATAAACTGCCTTTTTTTCGCCAGCATATGTAAATAAATCATTTAGGGAATTCTCATCAGTTACTGCACGAACTCCACCTTCACTCACCCTTTCCGCCATAATACCGACAAATCTGTGTCAAAATCTCCCATAACTTGAGTTGAAAAAAACCAGGACTTTCAGAGAGGATACTTCTGCCATCCCCTGGAGACTTGCTACAGAAAAAACCTGTGGCTGCAGTGCATGCAAGCCTGTGTCTCACTAGACTGCTAAACTCTATAGAAAACTGGAAGACTGTTGTTAGCCAACAGAATTAAGTCCTTTTTGTCATTAATAACAGATGAGTATCAAAAGGTTTTCACAGTGGAAGATTTATCAGCAAGAATATTAGCATGATTTGTGAGTTAATGTCCTGTACAGAAGAGCCTCATTTTCCAGGCATGCTCCCATGACTTTGCAACAGCATGTGCCTGGGTGGCACCACACTCCCCCGAAGGGCGAAGGTCCCCTAAATTACACATCAACACCACTGAGCATTGCTACGAAACAGAGATGTGCTGCTCAAATTGCTCTTCCTAAGGTTCAGATGCTAAGGATGCAGAACAGCAGTGAGTTTTATCTCCTAAACGAGGTGCCGGGAACCCAGAAGCCAGCATTAGCTTGATGACTTGCATGTAAGAATCTTCACCTCTCACACTTCCCACTGTAACTCAGTTTAACAGCCTTGCAGCAGCCAAGGTTTTCAGTACTAAAACATACCACCCATTTGATTAAATACAGATTTTATTTAAATTTGCATTAATGGTCCTTCACATTACAGTAAATAATTCAAAATTAATTTCTATGTTCCAGTCCTAAACCCCCAAAAGCCTTCACTGTAGCTTGGTCTGAGATCCTAGAATGTAATTCGTACCCATAATGGGGAATGGCAAAATAAAATAATGCAGAGAAATCTCAAGGATTAACAAAGTCAAAAAAATCCACAGCAAAGCGTTTCCATGCTTCACGTTCTCCTGAGAGGTTTACATTTTCCAGCAGCCAAGCCAAGAGAGCAAACCTCACAGCACACCCTGCGCCTCAGCACCGTGCCCCAAATCACTGTTACCAAGCTGGAGGGGAGACAGAACGCAAAATATCTTCATCAACATGGCTTTCCAGCTTTTCCTGTGTTCTCCTCTTAAAGATCTCACAATGCACATGTAAAGTGTTAAAACCACAGAGGCTGCAGATCTCCACTGGAAAAATGCAACAGTACTGCCCATGGATGTGTTTGCACCCACCACAAGTCTTCAGCCCTCAGGGTATCAGAAATGGTCTTAAAACAAGTTCTGGCTGAAGGCTGTGGTCAAAAAGACCAAGGATGTCACCTTTTCCCATTTTTTCCCTTCAGTATTACCAAGCGCATGACTCTGGCCCATCACGAAGGAGCCAGAGCCCTATCTCTGATAGATCTTCCTCCACAGGTTTTTCTATTTCCTTCACTCTGCTTTAGCAACAACATAAACCTACCATACCATATCAAAATATTAATAATAATCCTCTCTGCCACCACCTGCATCTGATTTAACAGGTTATTTCCATTAGGCTATAGCATGTGGCTGAACTTCAAATGGAAGTCCTCACGATTTTTTTTTACTTGAATATTTCTGAGAATCAAGGCAAACATAACATATTCAACCGCGAAACATAATGCGTCCTCACACATACTGCAATTTTATCTCTTTAAACCAAGACAGCCCAAGTGCATTAATCAGTGAGATGTCACAGTTGCCTCCAAGAACTGGGTCTCTTGATCCTTTCAGATTAACAGAAAGTGCTAATTGCTGAGCTACCCAATAATATAAATACAACCAACAAGATTAAATTGCATTACAATTCCTTCCCCTATTTCACTTGCCATTTCTCAAACGCAGAACTGGTCTTTTATACTATTTCTAGACTAGTCACTGCTGCAAATTTGAAAATTCTCTGCTTAGTTCTTCCACACCATTAAAGTTACTACTTAAAAATAAAGAACCCACTCATCTGCCACACTGTTTCTCATGTGATCTTGCTCCAATGTTGGGCTAGGATGTAACTACATACCGGCCTCAAAAACCTACAAATGATTGTCAGCACCTATTGTCTGAGACGATCCCAAATCCCACTACACCTATTAGTAGTACAAATCCTACGGATTCTTAGCTGTACAAGCTGAAGTTCTGGACTTATTTATCCAGCGAGTGCTGATGCTAGCCCATCCCACTAAAGGTGTGACAAAGTACCAACTTGTTCATTTACTTCCTATTCTTCATATAATATATGAATATATAAATATAACCTAAAGACTCATCACTTCAATGTTCTGACATATTTGCATTAGGAAGCTGGCGTATGAGCTATAATTCTCTAGCACCTACCCTGTTTCTATGATGCCATGTAACATCAGTGACTTGCCAACAAGCAATACCAGGAATTTGTTGGGTTTGAGAGGATGATCAATAAACATTGCTTCTTTATCATAATTACAGGAAAGAAATATGAGTCCTGGACTTTTAAATGTCCTTCTTTTGAGTACCACAGTATTCTCAAACCTGCTTGTTATTGATTCAAGTTCTGGATTAAAATTCAGTGAAAACTTGAAATATTGGATTTAAATTTAAGGGGAATACTTCACAGGCACCTGGACTGGTTTGGCAATTTGCTACTTCATCTCAGTCATTCTTCCTGATCCAGTAAGTTTACATCCTTCTCATAACAAAGTTCTTATCAAATCACATCACTGGTACTTGTCAAGGCAAAACCAGCCAGGGACCGCTGCAAGCCATAAGAAGTGAGATGGGTCCATCTCCAACAACTCCACAGCAGCAAGGTCAGTAGAACAGACAGGAGTTGACTGCTTACTAATACCCCATCTATTCTGCAATGTAAAGGTCAGCGTATCACTGAGGTGATACAGCAGCAGCGAGCACTGCAATTAGGGCAATTAATGGTTGCCACTGCAGTCATACCCTTCACTGGGGCTTGGGAAACAGCACTATTGCTGTTCCATACTGAGACAGCCAAAGAAAAAATTCCAGTGATTAACATCTCCTGTTAGCATCACAAAGACAACTGTGTGAAATCATAATTTAGAAACATAATCCCTAACCCTGCAAAACGTTTTAACCGCAGAAAGCTTCTGCCACCCCACCTGGGGCTGCACAGATGAGGAACGAGGCTGACCACAGCCCCTGGCTCGGCACGGCTGCTGGCCAGCTTACACATGCCACTGGTCTACTCATCCTAGGTTTTCATTGAATTATCGTTCTCTCAGCATCTCCTTAATAGTTTAAAACTTCCTGTATTTGTTTTACTGGTTTCTGCATGTTTATTTAAAAGGAAACAATCCATTGCATGTTAAGAATATGGGAAAAGATATTAATAGTAAAGGTAACGCATTTGTGCACACACACTTCAGTGTGGAGGGTAATTTTCCAGCCTTATGCAGCTAGTCTTAAATGAGAAAGCCGTTTCTTACACTCAGTGTTTTAAAGCAGAGAAAAAATTAAGGACTGGGAAAAAACATGGGATTCATGCGATCAACATGCAATCACAGCACAAGTCTAAAAGCCTGCTCCTGTTAATTTCTTGATTCATCGTCTATATCTTCACCTTCCAAATGAACAGCGGGTGCTACTGTTTCAAGAGAAAAAATAATTATGTACTGCAAATAATTTCAGTGTGGGGAGGAAAGAAGGGAAGAGGTAGATGTAAGTTTCATACCCAGAAATCATTTAATATACTGGAATAGAAATTAGGACAGAACGAGAAACATTCAACTCTCAGTCTTTTTGCTTATGAAATGTTTCATTTCTTCCAAAGCTTGAATATGAACTTTTATAAAAGCTGTTTCTTTTTCTTAAGAGAAAGAGCCCAAATATTTCCAACTAACATAATGGAGTGAACTCCAAAGCTATTAGGATGCCCTGATCCAAACACGTCCCTAAAGGTTTGACATCTTAATCTGTACTGCTGAAACTGTGAGAAAATTGTCCTGGAACCCAGGGCAGGGATTCTCCTTGTCTAAGAAAATAAGATAAGGTAGTCCTACCAATATTGCTCATTAATTAATGAAAAAAGAAATTCTGGACAAGGTAACACGTATTTCCTGTACTGTTGCACCTGAACATCATACACAGCATCCTTCAAACACTTGGAAACCTGTCAGTCCAAGGAAAGCCAAGTGCCCCCCAGTTTTTAATTTAAGACAAAAATTAAATTTTGAGGAAGAGAAAAGGTGTTGCATTCATTGCTGAAATTCAGGAAGACAGTCTTGAAACAAAACCACCATCATGGTGGCTAATCAGATTTAATTCTATCTATATAATTGGCTAACAAGTAAAATAAAATTTAAAATTAATTTTGATGTTATAAAATACCAGTCCACAGGTTCTTGTGAACCCCATGACCACCCATCTCGACATAAGCCACTTCTTCCCCTACACATCCCACAATAACTGTCTATACTGCGTGTACTTCTTCTTCATATAGGATCCAAAGAAAACTTCCAGCTTGCCAGAATAAAGCACCGTATATCAGGTCCACATATATTTTTCCTTGCTGCAAGAGTAATAAATACCTCCACAGCTGAAGAACAGGACTGTAATCCAGATAAGGCTTTTAAACAAAAGCTGCACTGAAATATACTGCAGTACTCTACTAATACCTCCAATGCTTCTCTAAGTAAATCTAACCCTGGTTAAGCCAAACCTGTAACTTCAGAGGGTATGAAAACAAAACCTACTCATTTCCTGGCTAGGGAAGGCTTGGAAGGGAAATGTCAGACAGACTGTAAGCAAACCCAGGGTTAGTTTGGGGTGATACGACTATTTCTTTACCTTCCAGAGAACTAATCCCTTAAAAAACGTGAAGGTACAGAATTAAGCTGCATATTTTGAATGTATACGAATATAGACTGGCACAGCAGCCACTAAAAATCAGTCCCCATCTTCACTTATCAGAAGGCCCACTTCACACAAGCCCCCGACAAACGGGAGGGATACATGTTCACGCAGAGAGCAACATTTGCTTTCTACAGCATTTTAAAAGTATTCAACAAGAGCAAACACATAAGTCTTTATTAAACAATCAAAGACAACAAAAGCAAGTTTCTGTTGTCCCATTGTATTATACTACTAATCCTCTTTGGATGGCAATCAAAAGACCCCAAAATGCCAAGCTATGAAAGAGTATTTCCAAGCAGTGGTAGCCTCTGGCTCTTTGGCTGCATCTTCAGTCAGTTGCTTTGGCAGACAGGAGTAATCCTGGTCTGTCAAAAGACAAATTCCCAGCGTACTTACCAGGGCGATCTCAGACTTTGTTTATTTTACTTAAAGGATATTTTAATTGTAATAAAACAAATTTTACTTCTTTGGAAGAGGCAGGTGGGTTATTCCTATTGCATTCCGGACTGCGCATTCCAGTGCATTTTCTACTTCATCTACTGCCTGCATGCCAAGCTTTGATTTGAGGCACTGTCAGCAAATACTTAAACACAAGACCTTAGTGGACTGCTTAAACTGGAATTCAGATGTACTATTTCCTCCAATACCTCTCCAAAAACAAGTAAACACATTCTGTGTCTTTCCCCAGCTATTACTTCTATAGGCAACTTAAATGCTATGCAAGTGTAGCCACCATTGCTGTCACCACAGAGCAGTTTAAACCATATATATAGTAGAATATTTACAACATTTTGCATTGCTAGCATGAAGCTAAGATTGAAATTTTGAAATAAATCAAACCATTACATGCAGCATACAAGTAAAATGTCATTAGAAAGTGCAGTGTTAATAAGCTGTTCAAATTGGTGATCGTGCTGGGTTGGCACCATGGTTGTGAGATCAGGTCATGCCATCCCTTTGGTGCACCTTGGTGCCCAGGAAAAAAAAAAAAAAAAAAGAAAAATGAAACAGCCTGGCTTAAGCTTAGAGTCACCTGGTTACCTTAGGGTATCTCATTTGAAACTGTGGGCTGCCTAGAGTTGATATAATGATTTAGAGCAGAATTAGATTAGAAATGGAATGCCAAGAACAGGGGAAAAAAGTAGACAGGACAGGGCCAGATATTTCTGTAATAATCAAGTTATGCCACCAACAGGGAAGACTTCAGTCATAACTGTGTACGTTCCTTGCTGTGGTATGTGTAAATGCCGCCAACAACCACGCTGTAAGCCACACTGCTTGGTGCATCAACCACGGAACATGGAAGTGTGACATCATTCTCACCCTACTGATGATCTAACAAAGGGATTAAGCACCCCGTCCCACCCCTTATTTTTAGACTGGAAATCATATGCCAAAAGACTCATTCTGAAGCACTTGCACAATGCACTACAAAGCAATGTTATACTTTTTCCAGTGTTTTAACATGCACTCAACATAGAATAAAACACTAACTGGAAGGAATTTGTTGCCCAACAATTAAAGAAATGAGTACCACATTAAAGAATCAAAGATAAAGAAGGCTGTCTCTAAGAATTAGAGGGTCCCCAAAATTAGTATCTATTTGTTACTGGTCTGAGTTTTAACAAGTCTCATCCAAATGAGAAGTCATTATGCAGTTGTCTGGATTTTCCAGATGTGTTCATTACTTCAAAATAAACTCAAGATATTAGTCAACATTTTAAGATCTACTCCTTAATTACCACTGAAGAGCTTGCTGTAAAAGTGTGTATACACTTTTCAGTAAGAGGAGGTTATACTTCGAGGCACTGAGAAATACAAAATCTCACTGCCAAAATGACCACCTGATGTACATGCATACATACCCACAGCAAGACTGACGCACACTACTGTTGCGGGGTTCAGCTGTGTATGCAAATATATGGCAATGACTCTAATGCAAGGGAAAGAGATGAAATTTTAATCAAATGAGAATTGTATCAGGTTCAGGGAAACTGAATAGGCTAAAAATGAAAAAAACCTAGCAGAAGAATTACTTTAATATTAGGTAACATTTCAAATTTTTATCACCTAAATCCACAAAATTCTTGATCGGCTCCTTCCTGTGTTCTCTGCAGAGCTGAAGTCAGGACCAGCTAAATAAAAGATAATGCAACTAGGCATAACACAATAAAAGATATTACCTTCACAATGCATTATTGCTGCCAATTATAAGAATCACTTCAACTTAATTTCAAAGGCACAATCACCCTCAACTGTAACAGTCTCTTTTTTAAATTTCAAACAGTATTACATTAAGGCAATAACTCACCTTCCAGCTATAATATCAGTCTCCTTTATTGCAAAAATACATTTCATAAATACTTCTCATCGACAAGTCAAGCTAATTCAGGTTAATTTTATTGTATTTTGGTGCTATCTCACATTTGTGTGCAATTACCTTTATCATTTTATTGCCGTGCCAGAAAGTAATCAGAACAATTATTTGAAAAAGGAGGTGTATAAATTCTAAATCACACTTCCTGGCAGTTTTGATAAAATAGCAGCTTTATCTCAGAAAGTGGCAGGGACATCGGATAAATCATGCATCAGTCAAGTGTAGCTGACCCCCAAGTGCATTGCACAATATCAGTAGTGCTTCAAAAGAAACTTTCCTATATAATCCATCATTCTTTATAATACCAAAATAGCTATACCTGAAGAGTAGGAGCTAGAGAATAGTAACAAAATAAATCTACGCAATATGAACAAACCCATTAATAGTGCTCCTTAAGCTGAAGGAGAGTCAGTAATATGAACTATGTTCAAGCAAAGGATTTCATTGACATTTTTGAAGTGAGTAGAACAGCTTTAAACAAATGAAGGAGAATCTGTGCATTAAGCATTCCCTAAAAATAGAAATATATCTACAGGAAAATACACACACAAGACAGGCGGCAAAAAGACTCGTTAGAAAACCACATTATTATCGTCTTGGCATACACATCTGAATTTTCCTATCGTTACTAATCTCTGTTTGACTCAGGACAGCATGGACAAGCGTTTCACTGTCATTAGCAGAGAGCAAAGCATCACAGTACAAGGATCTATTTACCAAGTTTAAATTTAGTAACTACAAGAAATCCAGAGAGGAAGAGAATTATATTTAGAATTAAGTTTCTAATGAAACAGAAAAATTGCCACACTGTCATAAGAACACCACAAACCCTAAACCCTCCTAAACAGAGAGCCATTCCTGATGTATGCTCACACACATTAACCACGGCCACGTTTCAGCCTCTTCCACACAAACCCAACATACATCTTTGGTCAATGCAACAGAATCATGGATGGAGTGGGAGACAGATACAGCGATTGTGGAAAATGCCCACGTCTGGCTGCTTTCAGGAACCATTTTTCAGCAACCTGCTTAAAAACTGCTCAGCACATCGGTGATAATTGATTTCTGTAAAAACCATATGTCAGACATATATTCTGTGTCACACCAACGCGTGGCTGTGCTCAAAGTAAAACTGTAAACTAGTCACATACTATAAATACCACTAAAGAAACACGAGCTACGTTACATACAAATTTAATATGAATCCAGAACGAGGGGAAACAGGACCAGACAGAGCAGCGTGGACTGTGCCTGCACAGCCCCTGGCAGACCGCCCCCCTCCCCACGGCAAATGGGACTGTGGGAGTTCACCTGTTTTACCTTAACCCTTCTGCTTTCCACATATCAAAAGGGGAAAATTCCCCTAACAGCTAACGCTGTACCTTTCAACTAGAAGTGAGAGTGGGAGAAATGAAAAGGTTAGATAATAAATTATTAGTTTCATGTCGCTTGCCAGCTATATCACATCTAGCTTTGAATGAGAGGGAACTAGTAATTCTTCCTACCATGCCTGGTTGTGCAGAAGATAATCAAATATTTCTCTGCCATTATTCCAGGTACCTCCAGGTATCTCCTAAAAGATGTCTAAAACTGGAAGATACATAAATATAACTAAACAGATGAGTGCTTAAAAATAAATGAAGCAAGAATTTATTTTCCTTAATTTCTTCCTCAACCATTCTATTTTTAAAAATAAAAACAATTTTCTTTCGTGGAAAAGTAAATGAAAATCTTCTACAGAGGGGCAGAAGACACAGAATATGTCAAATTTTCTAAGCCACATTACCTTGCATAAAGCAGATTAAAACCATAAGAGATGCCACTATTAAGACATTTTTAACAGTGATAGAAGTTGCCAGCAGGAATAGCTCAATATGCAAGTTGGATTGTACTAGAAATATTTTCCTAGAGAAGCACTAATAATGCTACAAAAATAGATATTCCACATAAAAAGTGTACTCATATCGTCAAAGTTCATGTTATTTATTTGAACAATATGGTTATCAACTGAAAATGTGTTGATGTCTTTGTTTTGGTAAATTGTTCTGAATGTCTTGATAAACAGACATGTTTTCTTATTTTACTATAATGTTACTGATCTATGCTTACCTCACTGAAGCATCAAGTCTCAAAATTAAGCGTTTCTTTTTCAGTGAGGGGCTTATTAGGAAATGGTAGCAGCTAACACAACTGAAAATGCAGCATTGTCCTGTTAGTTTATGCTCTGTGGCAGATAGGTACGTGATGGGGAAAGGTCCACTGATGCCTGTTACCAACCGTGACAGAGCTACAGAGATTTACAATGCAGCATCAATCTTGTCAACTGGATTCTTAATACTGACTGCTGGACGCTGGGGAAAAAACAAACTATGTTACGTGAACTCTTTTGTAATGCTGGACTTTCAATGCACACCTAAATGCAAGGGTATTTTACTATAAACTTACTTTTGGAACAAGCCTTGATGCCATGGTAGATGAAAGGTCTCCACCTGTAAGGAAAAAAATTCTCAGTTAGATTGTGATTTAATTTGAATTCCACAGGAAGAACTGTATGCCAATGGTGTCGTTTCTCTTCTAACCAACTCCATCAGTTTTTTAAATGAGCCCTAGGTTTCAGTAGCTATAATTTCAAAAGGGAGTTTGATTTTTTTCACCACAAGCAACCAGGAATTTTAATGTTCATTAAGTCATCTTCTGCTTGTTATGAGTCAAAAAAAAAAAAAATAATCAACAGATGGCACATACTGAAGACTTCTTTCATAACAAGTACTACACAGCTCCGATATTTGAATAAGAATGGCTTAAAAGATAAAGTATTAATTTAAGAAATATATGTACAGGCAGTAACGCACTTCCAAGTTACTCAGTAAAATAAACAGCCCTTTGTAATTTAGGAAATAATACATTTTAAGGCATGAAAGCAAGTAATTTAGTTATATTCTGGGTTTAAGAAGTGCAGAATGCAAACCACTAAGAAATCTTAACTTCAACTATCGTAACTTTAAACAGTATCATTATTTACATATCCTTAACAAAAAATCTAACAGGTTCATCTTTGCTCTCCCCTTTGTATGATGGGTATTTCCTCGGCATTTCGTTTTACCCCCCTCTATTTTCTTTCCAGTGCCATATTTAGCTAAGATCACTACATCTTTGCAAAGATGTGCTATGAACATTACGTTTTTTAAAATCAGGGAGATTATCCACCAAAGCTCAGCTTCAGAGTCCTGACTCAAAGCCAACCTCAATGGGAACTCTTCCACTCAAGACGGGGAACTCACTACTCCACAGGGGAGGAGCACTGTATCCACTTTAGAAATTATAAATAGCTTAAAAGAAATTATGTGAATATCTGAGGCTTTCCAAGTCCTCTCAAACACATCAAGCCTTGAAATCCAAGGCACAAACAGAACTTACACCCACTTCCAAACCACTTACAAGAAGACAGTAATATTTATTCTTAATATTACATCTTAATTATTTTAAGAGTTTTAAAATTAAGATCCTGAATAATTAGTATTTTGAATATATTAACAGTCATACCCTTGCAAGGTAGGCATTGCAAAGATCATTCATTCCATTTTAAAATGTAAGTCAGGCACATGAGCAATATAATAATATTACTTAAAATACCTGTGATAAGCTAAAAATAAAATAGCAATTTATTTCTATCGTCAGTTCAGAGCTTTGACTTTCAAGGTGCATAGCAACACTCCACTTCTTCGGATTGTTCTGAAGGGTAAAGCTAGAATATTTGCCTTGAAAAGCAAATTTATCCAGAAGCTCGTTTCAAACCTGGGCCAAAGACCAAAGAGAAGTACAGCGTGGAACTGCGCTGACTCAAGCCAGCGTTACATCCAGACACCCAGGAGTATGCACACCTCCTTTGCTACACTCCTTCAGGAGGGAAGCCACCGAGGTGGCAGGGGCTGGCGTGCAGGTGGCAGGGGCTGGCGTGCAGTGGCAGCCCAGCACCCCCCGCCTTACCAGGATGGCAGCCGGCAGCCAGCCTTCCTCCCGGCTGCTCCCCCCGGCTGCGCAAGAACTGGCCACCATCAAAGCGCCACTCGCACCATGGCAGGCAACCCAGGGAAGGCTCATCTACCACCTCCACCAGAAAAGGGAAACCCAAAGCCTTCCTGTGACACACCTGCATCTTATGCAACCTGAATATGACTAAAGGCTGGACAGACCTGTACGAAGAGCTGGCACCTAATGTGCTTTTGCTTCACTTGTGCCAACTGTTAAATAATTGCCATTTAACAGTTACTTACCCCCTTTTCCCATCTCCTCCCAGCTGATCTGGTGGTGCACACTGCTTTGGATTCTGGTGAGATCCACTTGCTCCCCATCTTCCCACTGGGAAATAAAGTGTTCCCAAGAGAGCAGCTGCTCATGGGTGGATGAAGGGCTGCTCTGTCAGGGCAGCCAGACAACAGGCATTCATCCTGACCTAAGGAGCTCAGAGCCCAGCAAACATCTCTGGGACAAAACTAGTCAGGAAACATCCCTTTTCATCACAATTTTTTGGTTTTTTTATTTACTTGCAACAGTCTCTCTTCCTGTTTAGGAAAGAAACCAGGCCAAATGCCAAAATCAAGTTAAATTTCAAGTAGTTGTTTTAAATAGCATCTCACTTGTGGTGGTGACAGCAGTGTAATTGCTAGCCAGGTTCCACATGATGCATTAATGGTTGTCAAAAAATCTCTGCAACACCCTCATAAGGATGCTCGCATACCTCTAACTGCAATCCATGCAGAGATCAAGAGTAAATCAAGATTAGCCACCAAAAAATTCAATAGTTTTAGGCAATTCCCCTTGACACTTCCTCAACAGAACAGTCTCTAAAAAGCGTAAGTAAAGATACCCAGCTTCTACAGTGTAGGAAAACTTTAGACCCATCTACGTTTGCTAAGGTCTTCACAAAGTATTCTTCACCTGCTGAAGCAGAGAATACAAACTGACTTTGAACGCAAGCACAGACAGCCGCAAGGGATGCAGCGCTCGGCAGAGAAACGACACCCAGCTTTGCGGAGGTTAGACTTCGAAGAGAACTGGAAACAGGTTGCAGCTTTAAGGGACAGGATTCTTACAAAAGGACTAACTAGCACCTCACAAGCACAACAGTTACTCTCTTCCCGCCGGTAAGTCACAAGAAACAAGGCGATACATTGGGGGAAGAAGCTTCTAGCACCACCAAGACCTTGGTGAGATTGGTGGCTGAGAAGGGCAAATCAATCAAAAGGCTGCACGGTGCCTATGGAGAGCCAGAGAATGATTAGTGTTCACGGCATAGGTCTACCTCAGGTTGAGCTCAACCGCCTGCTAGTCCAGAATGGCTTCCCTCTGATGACAGGTAACTTGCCAGTAATGCCCAAGCCACGGTGGTTAGAAGACGACCTGCAGCTAAACAGAGGGAAACTGTAGAAGACCACTGCTATAAGTCAGAGGGCTAGGAAAGTCCAAAACTTTGCTCCAAAATGTATTTCAGCCTTGCAAAGACTGTCTCGTTGGAAGAGGCCAATACATACACTAACTTCTTTTCACACTGAGTGGAAGGGTTCAGCTAAGGTTGATTTTGACAAGAACCCAATACCTCTTCTGAATGGCACAGGAATTGCCACTGATTAAATTCAATCATGACACCTCATCCTAGATCACATTCCAGAAACTGAGACACCAGAATCACTGGACCTGTCTTAAGACTGAAACCTTCTTGTCAGCGACCCCTTCACCAAGACAAAAAATTTTCTCCTGCATTTGCAGACAGTAGGATAAACAAAGGGTGGGGGGTGGGGGGGGGTGGGGTGGTGGGGGGGGGGGGGGGATGAAAAACAAAAAAGAAAGTGTAATTTTGTCCCCATCCCTACCAGCTCAGAGCTGCCTGACTAGGACCAGTGAAGCCCATCTCCCACTGAGCTCCTCCCTCAGACCTGAGCTGTGGGATCATAGCTCCGGGCTCAGCTCCCCTTGGCCTTTCAGTCGCAATGTGCTCAAGTTTCCCAGACCTTCTGTTCCCACGAGGGCTGTGCTGTGGCTGAAGCCATGCTGACAAGCAGCCAGGCAGCAGGATGCTCCCGAGACACCTGAAGATACACAAATGCCTTCAGATGCTGAACAGGAGCTCCTGCACAGTAGGAGATGAGATGGTACAGGAAGCCAATAAATCAAACCCCCCGTGAGGATTCCAAACCTCTGCATTTAGCAACAGACCAAAACCTCAAAGAAAAGTCAGAGGTTACATCAAAAATCAGATCCTTAAAGGCCATGAAAAATTTCAGCCATATTTTGTTGATAGTCTAGCACAGAAGTCCTTGGGCTTTAAGATACTTTCCTGCTTATTTTCACAGGACTGCAGCCGGAAAAAGTACATGTGATGGCAGCACTATGGTAAGAACTCTTAGATTCATAAAAAGTATTTTTCTCAGTTCATCAACTTTTAAACACTAAAAGAAGATCCTCCTTGAAAGACACGTCCTCGGGATGCGCAGAACAAAATACTCTCTGGTTTCAGTACTAAAATTTAAAACCAGCTATTATATCAAGTCAGTATATGAATAAAATTCCATATGAAAACATTTAAAGTACATTAGATTTTTGGTCAAGATGAAAGACTGAAAAAAACCCAAGCAATCTATTCTAATTGGGTTCCCATGGTAACTGTACAATTGGGTTTTTCAGTATAACATCCCAAAGGCCCAATGCACACTTGTAAAATATACTTCAAACAGCCTGAATTGTTTTTACATTACAGCACTCCCAGGAAGATCAATTACTATACATCCCCACCCTAACTATTAGTGGCAGGAGATGTTAACACTATTGGCCATATTAACATGAGTCATGTAAAAACCACCACATATCACCATCATTATATAAAACTAATTACACACTTCAGATTCATCAAACATGTTCTGAGTAATAAACCAATACTAGTCGTGTCACAAGATCATGTTTACTGAATGTTAGAAATCAACCCCAAATATATGCCAAACCATTTTGCTTCTCATATTGATTTCAAGGATAAACAAAATCAATCATTAATAATTACATTATAAGATGACCCATAGGGTTAATCATATTCTTAGAAACTCTCACTATGGAATCAAATACCGCTGCACAAAATAGACAACTGCAAAGGAATCTAATCCAGGCCCTACACGTTACCAATACGACAAAACAAGGTGCATTCACCAACGTGCAACTGATGTAATTGGTAAAAACAAAATAGTACCACTGTTCCATTAAAAAAAAAAAACAGAAACACACAAGCATTTATTAAAAAAGTTTCTCTCAGATTAACCACTTTGCCTTGTTGGGGCTCAATTTCACTTTCTGAAAGCACAACCCTGGCTGTAGATCCAGCTTGTCTTTCCAGACAAGCCTTCCATCCAACTGCCTAAGCCTCAAAGCTAAAAGGAGGTGATGGCCCAGGCCCACTAAGCAGGAATGAAAACCAACTAATTCACTTGTCTTCCAGGGGAAAAAAGAAAAAAACGTGGCTGGTTTGAATAAAGTCAATTTCATTTCTCAATTATCCAGAAGTCTTGGTATTTCATGAAGTCAGCAAATAACCAAAGGTATTTCTGTTGTCAATCGGAGACCGTGCAAGGGATTTCCCTTTTTCCCCTCCACCCTTCCCACTACATTGTATCTGATCACACTAAGCTCCAATAGAGCAAAATGAAGGGAAAATGAAGCTGTATGAATTATTTCTGCAGGCCACTGCCGACAGTCTAAAAATGTACTGTCAACATAGCCAACCCACTGCTGCCAAAGCAAGTTTCTGCATTTCATGTGTATTTTTAGAAGCCATACAGTCCATCTTCTGGTTTTTTATGTGAAACAGAAAAAAATAATCTTTTAACAGTGCCTCAAGTATACTTTAGGTGTTTATTAAAAAGTTTAACTAATCAACAGACCTTCTGCATACTTGAATGCACAAACACCCAAAGATAATGTTATTGTTTGCATTGTGCTGGCTGATCTAAAGCAGTCAGATAATTTACATGTTACTGAATGATGATTATGCAGCAGCAACATTTACAAGACAGCACTAATACTTGCTATCTGCTAATGCAGAGTTACCTGGAGGGAGTTAAATTTACACTTGGTGCATGTAGATGGCATGATTCAGAAAACAAAGCAAGTCTGAATTCAGTGGGCTGCGCTGCTAATATATACTACTTTACTAAAATATGTATTTCATTAATCTGATCATAATGCACTAAAGTGGCACTCAAAAAATAATTAAAACCTGAAAACACACCCATCAGGTAAGACCATTTCTTCAGTATCCCACCTTCAGTGGTATCAACTGCACAGAGCTACTGAGTACTATAAAAACAAGAAGCATTTACTGATTTTTACTGGTGTACCACCATGCCACCCAGAAAGTGGGATTCAAACTTCCGAAGTCAGAAATGGGATTTCCAAATGTAAAATAAAAGCTAGTTTCTGAGCCCAAGCCCAGCATCCCCAGCCACCTATTCCAAGACCCACAGCTCAGCTACACGCTGGGTTGTGAACATACAGTGCAACTGGACCTTGACATTTGCTGCTTCTACAGATGCCATCAGCTCCTGCTTTAAGAGGCAGAACTTTTCTTTATTCCCCTTTGCCAAGCTGCTCCAGACTCCAGGCCTTCTGTCAGCAGTGCTATTTTACTCCTATTTCACTTGAAAATCAGAGGGCAAGTCAGAACCTTTGCATCAATGAACTCCCCTCTTCCTCCTTGAGAATAAAGGTGACTTGTTCAGATGTAAGTATGTTTAATCACCTTCAGAACCTCTATTTCATTGGGAGGAATGTCAGCTGTGTGTCACAGTTTTACAAGTGACTTGAAAAGATACCTGAAATTATTTATACCGTTTAATTTGGCACACTATAAAGCAGATAGTCCTGACAGACATCAGGACAGGGTGCTTTGCTCTGCTCATATAAAATAGTAAACAAGGAAACAGCTTGAAAAAGGATTAGCAAAAAGCATTAAAATGGTGTTGTATTTCCAATGAAAAAAAACTTTCACAATTACTCAACTTCCATAAAACTCCAAAGCCACACAAGCTCTATTGAAATTAAAACACATATACCTTTTTTTTAAACAGCAGTCTGGACCACATGAGTAAATCATTAAGTTTTAAAAATGCACTTTGTATTTCTGGAATATACTTCAATACGGGTTCGGTAGTTTGGTTGTTCCTCCAGCGGTACGTTTATATTAATGCTGGCCCAAACACACCTGTACTGGGTGACAGTGTTAGCCTTACAGGAGACAAAAATTAACACAGCATTTTTTTCTTGTTTCAGGAAAGTTTTGCTCATCATACCTTCAGATAAATTTGCACAACCGAAGCCGTTGCCAGCACAGATTTGTAGAACAGCAACCTTCACAGCTATCAGCAGAGGTAGGGAACTCAAGAACTGGCAGTCTGCAGTAAGGGCACCAAACCAGGTATTTAATTTTTCAACTAGTGCATTAATGAAGAAGTTAAAAGTTCACAAAACCAGCCAAGAAACATGCTGAAACCTGTCACCACCTAAAAGATTTCAAGCCTCCTGAAATTAAAACTTTGTCCCACATTTTCCCATTAGTTACATTCTCTTCAACAGCCCAGATATCTTATGAACACTTGGTAAACTACAGAATTGCACAATCCGTCAATAAAGTAAGCGTATTTTGAACTACTGTCCATATGACTCAAATTTGTCAGTAAAAACTGCCACCAGCGCTGTGCTTGCAGAAAAATGTCCATAAATGCATTATTGCCACTGGCAGATCAATGTCCATAATAAAAACAAATAGATTTAACAAGTGCTTGCTTTTACGAGTTATGCGATTGGTGGGATGTGTATTCAGCTTCACCCAACAACTTCTGGGAATGGGCAAGACAGAGCATGTTAGGCACTTGCTGACTTCACCAGTGTTACAAACAGGAAATTATTCTAATGCAGGAAATCTTTAAAAGCATTAGACTGAATACTAATGCTTTCAGGATATATTTCAAAGTTTCACACATTTGGAATTTAAAGTATTGTTCTGTGAAATATACAATAAGAAATGTAAACAACTATCACAAGCAGTGCAGCTTTTCTTGCCTTGCTCTTTTTACAGAAAATGAGTTTAATTTAGGTCAACTGCATCCCAGGCAGCATGGCTCAATAGTCTTGAGGCTGATGTTGAACACCTCAACAAATTGGGACCTGCAGTTTGATCCCACGAAGCATTTAGAGCACCAATACGAGAATGACCATCACTGCTGAAACCATCTTTCAGTCACCACAGGCGAGGATGTCACCCTTTGTATCAGAGGTGGAGGACATGGCTCACACGGAAATTAGGCACTGGTTAGAACATGAGCCAGGGTGTAGCAGCCAGTATAGCAAGGTTTAATTCATAAACATCAGTTGTTCTCGCTCCTCCAAAACCCTGATGGCATGGGAAAAGAACTCTACAAAACAGCCAGCCACGTCTTCAAACACGTTCCCCTTTGGACCTTTTGCATTACTATTTCTTCTAAGTTTCCCCTGTCACCGAAGTCAGTTTAAATAGAATTTCTCTGCTGCAGCCTTTCCATCTTATCCACACTTTCTGTACCAAACTTAATACTTTTTCCGCACAAGTCCTTAAATTAGCCATTCAACGAAATCCCGATAACCTTTCCAAAGGGCATGAGCTTCTCCTTCAGGCTACCATCCCTTTAGTGATGCCATTAACTGATTCTCTACATACGTTAAGCATTAAACAGTGGTGACAAGTTAATTACAGAGTTATCAAGAGATAAAGTAGTCACGGTAACACAAGTTGCAATACAACTACAACAGTTTCCTATAGAGCTTCTGTGCAGTTGCTGGTGTAATTGGTGTAATTAACTTGTCATGTATCAGAATGCAGATAGGAATTGCTAAAGCCACCTTGCAAGCTCACATGGCTACTTTTTCCTCTGAAGTTTGAGCCTTTTGGTAGAATTGTCCACATATGGAACATTTCTGTTTGAAAACAAAACAAACCAACCTTTTTACTTGGAAAAACTGTGTCACAGACTGACAAAACATTCACAAGAAAACAAATAAGCAACTTGGCAAGTTTCACAGAACTGGCTGTTCCTAGACAAAAGTATCCTGCCTTACTGAGGTGGGTTTTTGCCCCAGAAGCAGTAAGCTTTAAAAGCATCATAGCAGTCAGGCATTAAGGAACTTAAAAGATGAATAAAGCTAGAGAGGGGAGGGGGAACCTGTTCAAGAGAGAAAAAGCACCAACCCAAAATTAAGACCTGAAGAAGTAACTTGGGTTTACAACAAGGTATTCTGTGGGGTCTCTGATTCTGTTCCAAGGCTGCAAGCCCTAGCCTGAAAAGCAGAGCCAGGTTGTCCCACATTTACTAACCCTTCAGGTCCTGACACAAGAGGCAGCCATTAAGACACAGTGGCTCTGCTCATGGTCCTGCAGAGCACACAGAAACCTTTCCAAAGGGTGCCTGTGCACAGGTAGGGGAACAGAGCTGCTCAAGGAGACTCAGTCCACCAGACCTTCTGTGGGCTTCCACACCACAGGGCAGGGAGGCATTGTAATGCGACAGGAGATCCCTTATCATGGCACCACTTAAGCTGCATTTCCATGCAAGCAAGGGAAGACCAAAGGCCACAGTGGCAGTTCAGGGAGGGAAAGCTCCTACACTGCCAGTTTTGGTCCCCCGTGCATTAGGGAGACAGGCAGGGCTTAGAGGCCAAAACCTTCATCAGGTTCACAAGGGAACCCTGTCATCGAAACAGACCCCTCCAGAGATAACCCTTGTCTTCTGTGCAGGGGAAGCACAAGTCTGGACGCAAGAGTTACGCTGTGACAGTCATGTCTAAACCAAGTGTTATGCCCCAGTTCATAAAATGGAGGCTTTCTGATGTGAAACACAATAGACTGTGCACCTTACCATTTAATAAGAGCTCCATTTCACAAAAATAAGATACAACTCAGTAACAGGTTTATTTCGAAGTTGGGGACAAAATATTAAAACAAAGTAAATGTAAAGAATTACTTATAAGCTGTGTGCAGTTACAATATTGTACGTATTGTAGAAGCAGCTGCAGAGCTTGGTTTTTATGTCAACAGCAAAAGGACATTTTATGTTCATGCCAACTTGACACAATTATTTTAGCGTGGTTTCACTCTAACCTGACCTAACCACGGGCTGCTGCCACAAGGCAGGGTGCTGCCTCCCGTTCACCCCCGCACTGCGCTACCCACGGCCCGGGGGACACCTGCGCACTCCGAGGGGCTCCTCACCCTCAGCATCACCCACAAAAACACCTCCCCAGGGCGAGGGAAGGGTTAGCAGCGCTGCCTGGGGCAGGAGCGGCGCAGGGCGGCTCACCGCCAGCCTGGGTTCAGCTTCACAGCCAGCATTCCCCGGCAGGAACGGTAACCGGCCGACACGTGGGCCTGATGCCCGCCCAGGAGGGAAAGGCCCCGGACCAAACGCAGGGCCACGTCCCCTCCCAGGCCTGCAGCCGCAGGGAGCGCGGGCAGCGGCGAGCCAGGGACGCCCGTCCCTCGGTCGCCTGAAAAATTAAGTAAAACCCCAGCGCTGCGGCAAGCACGGAGGGGCGGCGGCCGCTCACCCGCCACGGCCGTTCAGGAGGACGCAGGAGGCCCTGCCCCGGCCGCTCGGCGGGGAGCGGCCCCAGCAGCAGGCCCGGCCTGCCCCAGCCCGCAGCCATCTTCCCCCTCCCCGCCCGCCATGAGGCGGCCGCGCCGCCCGGGCCCAGCGGAGCCGCCGCCGCTTCCTGCGGGCCGCCCCGCCGGGCCCCGGAGCCCCGCGGCTGCCCGGCCCGCCCGCGCACCTGCCCGCGAGGAGAAGGAGGGAGAGCGGCGGAGGGGCCGCCGCAGCGTCCCTGGCGCCTGCAGCCGCAGCGAGCCCCGCGCCGCGGAGGGGGCTGCGCCGGTCGGGCCGCGCCGGGGGAGGCGCCGCGCCGCCGGGGCGGGGCCGCCCGGAAACCCGGGCGAGGGAAGCGGCGCCCGCAGGCCCGGCCCCACGCCGCACCCCGAGCTGCCGGCCCCGGCCCTGTCGCTGGGCCTCTTGCCGGGCCTGGCGGGGCCGCGCCGTGGTAACCGCTGGTAGGGCCGGGGCAGCGATGCACATCGCCCGGGTCATGCGGCCCACCTGGACCCCTCGGGCCCCCTGCCCCGGGGCCGCCTGCCTGGAAGGCAGTACGGCTTCTCAAGGCCACACGGGTGGTCACAGATACGGGGTTTCTGTAGGAGTGTGGCCCAGAGTGATGGTCTGTGCGTAGTAACACAGGAGTCGGAGCCTGCAGGGTGCAGAGGTGCTCATACATACACCTCAGTCCTTCCTTCAGGCGCCAAAACGTGAATGGCTGCTGACCCAAATCCACCATGTCTGGAAGCAAAATGCAGGCCTTCCAACTGAAATGTGGGGGGGTTTAGAATTACCTAGGCTTCTCCCTTGTTCTGCTTGCACTTTGGGGCAGGATGATGAAGGGCAACAGGCAAAGACAGGCGGCATCCGGGAATCTGCCTTTTTCACACATTTGCAAAGTTAGGGGTAAGGTGGGGACAGTGAGTTAGACCAGAGTTTGCTGAGGGGGAAGTGTTTGGCAAATACAATTCCAAAAAGAGATCGCGTGAAGGAGGTTAAAAGGAGCGAAATGTCAGAGAAAAGTTGACTGTAGGGTGAGGTTTATTTGAGGTCGTAAAAAAACAGAACAAAAAGTACCAGTAAAGTTGGGAACAAGAAACCAACAATTTTCAAGCCAAAGAGAGGATCTTTCGCTGTCTGAATCTTAGTCTGAGTTACATCAGCAAAAATTTTATTTGTCATGTTGTATGACTCAGAAGCTTTCACAACATGGAGGAATCCACTTGGGAAAGATGAGAACAATTTTTTCAAAGTCATTACAGAATTCTGGAAAACCTTTCTTTATAGGGAATTAACACTAAGTAAAATGGCATCAAGTTAGTCTTAGTGGCTGTGTGTTAAATCTGATCCTAATAAAAAACCATAAAATATGGCTTAAAATGTGGAGGTTTCACCAATGCAATTGAAAGTACCTTTGCCATAGTTGCAGTTGCTGCAAGCTTTCAAAAGGGCAGCTACTCACACTGGTGAGACACTCCTGCTGGTTTTAGAAGTAGTATTTTTAACATGACACCTTGTTTTCCCTTTTGCTTTCTGGGCCGTTAACCTTGAGTCTCTCAAGGAAACGTAAGCAAGGAATGTTTACCACCCTGTGTTACTTTCTTTACTATCTACCTAAGCAAAGCATTGGCCAAAAGTTGCTGTTGAAATTGTTCTCAGATAGTAAAAACTTACAGAGCGTCCACACCACCCTGCTAATTGCAGCCTGCAAACATACCAATTTTGAACAAGATAGAAGCGAACTGTGAATCTGTGTGATCTATGAAGGATGAATTACAAGTAATATAAATGGTTTAACAATGATAAATCAAAGTCAAATCTCATGAAATGAACAGTTTATCAAGGGAATTTCATTTAAAGCAGCAAAGACATGATATTACAATAAAGGAAAAATATATTGAAAGGTATTCTATGTTTGTAGTAAGTTACAACCAGTTCCAGGCTTTTGGTTCATGTTTTGGTTTTTATGCGTTCAGAGTTCATCTCTATAACTTAGCTTTTCAGTAGCTGTTAGCAAACAGGTGATTCAAACTATTTTGTAACTGTGTGATGCCATATGCTGACAAGAGAAAATGAAGCTTTTCAAGTAGTTCTACTGAAGCCTGGGTTAATGGTCAATTAAAAGGTACTGCCATTGCATGCCCGGTACAAATTCAATGGCTTGTGTGAAGATGGTCTAATCTCTAAATGAAAGATCTCTCCACATCAGTCTTTGGACCAGACGGAATAGCCTAGAGATAGTTATTTTTTTAGAATGTAAATATAACATTTCTCAAACCCTGATTTATTTATTTATTTTCATCAGGCATTTAAAAATCTAGTATCATGATGTGTATTAAAAGGAAGGTGGACATCTCTGCAATAAGGGGTGTGTCTGCAGCTTGGTAAAAAAACAACCAAAACCAAATCAAACCATGTTTGTAAACCAACTGTTCTGAAAGCTGGTCTCCACAATCTTCCTTTCCCAAACAATCATCAGTTCTTTTTCTGCCTTTTCATCCTTCAAAGTATCAATATAAAGGTCAAAATCGTCTGTATTATTGCAGCTGAGAAGGAGCAACCCACTGGCCAGCATGGCCATGGTAGCTGTTAGCACTGACATCAGTGCAGCTTAAAAAGAAAACTTGATTAGCAGTGAAATCCCTGAAGGACTGCTTTCCCACTATGAATACATGCCATCATTATCTGAATGCTTACTTACAGATTTATGCAACCTTAAAATAAATAGGAGATTCTCAGGGACATCCACGTAGTCGGTGCAAGTAGGCCTAAGCTGATTTTGCCTCTGCCCTGAGCTTTATAGATCTGAGCTGCGATGGGAAGTTGTATATAGTTGCTTAACGCATGAAATTCTCTTTCTGCCATACACTCCTCTCCACCTCTGGCCTGGGATTAGTTCAGGTGGAGCAAGTCAGAGTCTGCTTGTGCTTGTCCTGTGAGTAGCGAGTAGCAACAGAAAGGGTAAAGTAGGATGTTTGCAGTAGTTTCAGTTGACAGAATTTAAGATTCATTAATACCTCCCAAGTACTACTACTGGATGCTGGCGTACTATTTTTGACACGTTGGAAATTTCAGTCTGGTATTTTTTCTCTTAAAAATTAATTTGTTTTATTTTGAAAATACTAGAATGCAACATTAAAGAGAAATGGTGCTAAACTGGGAGAAAATTTCTCTCTGTCCTGGTATCTTTTTCTCAAAAGCAGCCAGTTCCTGAAACTTTATTCTAAGTGGAAACCTCCCCAAAATATGTATTAATCTTTTCTGACTCCTCTCCCAAGGTGATCTCTTTATTGCCCGGGGCATGAAAATTTATTATCTTTAATATGATTTTACTTTGCATTATAACAAGTTTGAATAGGGAATGTAAAATATCAAGACTTTCTTAAAACCTAGCATCTTGGGCTTTGGTGGTAGATCCACAAGTTGTCTGTTTGCACTGTAAAGTGTTTCTCTGCGCTGTTTCTAACTTTACTGTGACGTAACTTGATTGGGTGTCATATACTTCAGTTAGTAAATGAGGTAAAAAAAGTACTTCTGTACAGTTTGCACTCTGCCCTCAGAATTATGAACATCTTATTGAAATCTCCTCTAATCCTTCTGCTGTCCAGATTTTGAGCTTTGTTACTTTATATAAGTGCCATTATAATTTCAACCGCTGAACTTTTGAATTTCCATTTAATCTGTCCTTTAACTACAAGAGCAAGCCTGAGGAGACTGTTCTAAATTAGATGTATCACTGGTCAATGACATCTTGAAAATATATGTGTGTGTGTGTGTATACATATGTGTGTGTGTATATATGTATATCTCCTTTTTCATGTATTCTGGCCTGCTCCTACCACTGTAGTTAGAATACCTTGTCAGACTTCTTTATTAAATAATGTTTGAGGGCCACTAGGTGTTAATTTTCTTCTTAGGAATTTTTAGCATTCAATTATGATACATCCAGTCAAATTCACTAATACTAAAACTTATCAGAAAATTTCATAACATTGATACTGTAGGAAGTTAGAAAATTTCTAAAATGTTTTTCAAGTCATGTCCCATGTCTTGGCTTTTTAATTCAAGTCATTTTCTTTCAGTCTTTACTTTCTTCGTTATTAAGCCTGTTCCTTAATAAGACATTGCATTTTGTTTCAGTTCTTTATTTATTATTGTTTGTTGCTCTTAAGACATTGCTCGTTTAATGCAGCATTTTCAGGTACAGCATAGTATTTTCTCAGGACTGGAACATCTGTCTGCAGTTGAGTGCAAAATGCCCTTCTAGTGACAGCACCTGAATTTGCTTCCAAGTAAACCGAGGTTTAAACCAATACATGAACTTTGGGGTCAAAGAATGTAATGGGGTGGGATGAAGAGCTAGGAAGGGTTTTTATTAAATGCCTTGAGATATGAATTCACAAATATTTCAGACTGTATTAAATTCCTTGTTAAGGACTAACCTCTGAAAGCATCTACCTTCGGCAACATCTGCTGTGGAAGAGAGACTTGGGCACTGGAGCTGTAACTACCCTCTTGCTGCTTGAGAGAGAAACAGATGGAGTCTCAGGGAAGATGTAGTATTGAAAATCGCTGTGATTTGGACCTCACTTGTAGTTCTTTAATTTCCCCCCAGAGAAAATTGTCAGATTGGAGCACAGGCATAATATATTTCTGCCTTTGTGTCTGTGTGCCTTACCGAGCCAGAATCTGGCCATCTATGCTCTGGTGACCTCTCCGCAAGAACTTTGTCAGCTGTGAATAAGTACAGTAACGTAACCTTGTATGATTTCACTTGAACAACTAAATAAGTCTTGCTTTTCACATTTATAATCACCAGATTTAAAGAAAAAAAAAAAAAGGTTGAATGAAATCAGAAACTGTGATTTCATTTGCCAAGATGCTTACATTTTCTCAACAGCAGGGATGTGTCCTGCAAATTTACATCTGGAAAGTTCATGTCAATACAGAGCTAGCTATTTGATCTGGGCACGTTATCTGCTTTAATTGTCCCGGGGTGGGGGGGGGCAGGGGTAGAGTGTCTGTTTTTGTGTGTCTGTGTGCATCTGTTGTGCGAGCGTGTGTGTCTCCGTGTAAAGCACTCTGAATCTGTTTTCAAAATTGGTTCTCAATAATAGAAATAATATCTTCTACCATACGTTTGTTTGCAGCACATTATGGGAGTTGGTCCATGTATTTTAACTGGTGTGAAATGCTGAAAAGCACGCACCTGGATCACTGGGAAATGGAGCGTGTGTCTGGATGGGTATATGAGTGAAAGTGTTTCTGGGAACTTTAAAAGGAGTTAAATTTTGATGATGTGGGATATGATCTGTGTGTAAGTAAATAGGTCTAAGGGATAGTTCTGAAGAAGTGTGATTTTATGGGGCTTATTCTTCGGTCTGGGTGGGAGCAGTTTGGAGATTTGAAGGCCTGTTTGTAGCAAAACGTAGAGACCTGTAAGAATCACTGGTGGTGGCACATCATTTCCAATGGCAACTGAGATTATTAAACAGCACTGCTACTTCAGTAAGAGAAGAATATCTTCCTGGCATGAAAATGTGAACAGTCTGGGTCTCTGCAGTTAAATCTCCACAATCGTTGGAATTTGAGGGTTTTCAGATAAAAATCTGTATATAAAGTTCTGCCATCCAGAGGGACCTTGACAGGCTTGAGAGGTGGGCTGTGCTGGAGCTCAGCAAGGCCAGCTGCGAGGTCCTGCACGTGGGTCGGGGCAATCTCATGCACAGTTACAGGCTGGGTGGGGAATGGGTTGAGAGCAGCCCCGAGGGGAAGGACTTGGGGGTGTTGGTGGCTGAGAAGCTCCATGTGACCCGGCAATGTGCGCTCGCAGCCCAGAGAGCCCCCGTGCCCTGGGCTGCATCCCCAGCAGCGTGGCCAGCAGGGTGGGGGAGGGGATTCTGCCCCTCTGCTCCGCTCCCGTGAGACCCCCCTGCAGCGCTGCGACCAGCTCTGGGGCCCCCAGCATGAGAAGGACACGGACCTGTTGGAGCGAGCCCAGAGGAGGCCACGGAGGTGGTCAGGGGGCTGGAGCCCCTCTGCTATGGCGCCGGGCTGGGAGAGCTGGGGCTGCTCAGCCTGGGGAGGAGAAGGCTCCGGGGAGACCTTAGAGCAGCTCCCAGCACCTACAGGGGCCGGCAAGAAGCTGGAGAGGGGCTTTGCACGTGGGCACGTGGTGACAGGCCAAGGGGGAATGGCCTTAAGCTGAGAGAGGGGAGATGCAGATGAGCTGTGAGGCAGAAATTGTTCCCCGTGAGGGCGGCGAGGCGCTGGCCCAGGCTGCCCAGAGCAGCTGTGGGTGCCCCATCCCTGGCAGTGCTCAAGGCCAGGCTGGATGGGGCTGGGGGGAGGGGGTTGGGACAAGATGGTCTATTAGGTCCTTTCAAGTGCAAACTGTTCTATGATTCTGTGATTTTAACTTGCAGTTGTCTTTGAAATAGTTTGTAACCCCACTAATAAAACTTTTTCTCTCCCTCCTTCCCCAAAACATTCTCCATTCTTTTGTTTGATTACACTTTCAAATGTGGAAGCGTGGATTCATCTGTATTAAAAAAAAAAACCACCACCAAAAAGTAAGCTAGGAGTCTGGATATATTGAGCAGGAATTCAAGTGGTTCCTGTGCTGGGAGAGGAAGGAAATTGGGTGGTTCGAAGTGCAGAATTACTGGTAAGTTAAGAAAATGTATTTTAGTAGGCAAACCATTTTCAGTACTTAAGAAGAAGCTTGGCATTGGGAGAAATATGATTTCCTGTAATCAAGGTGCTGGGAGTTGTTTGCCAGCCACTAATGCCTTAAGGGAAATCTAGTAGCAAACCGTGTAAATGAAAGGGATATTAGCAGAGATTGGCTTCATTTTCTTTAGGGCAAAAAAACATAAAAAGTTATGGTGTTTCATATGCCCTACTCCAGTTGGTTTAGTTATCTCCTGGCTGCTCTATTCCAGAAGTTGTTGGAAAATGCTTTGACAATATTGGTGAAGCTAACAGTATAAATTTTATTTGTTGTGCTTCAGAGAAATTTGTGTGGTAAAAAGGCTTATAAATGTTAAGTAAGAGGAATTTTTGGTCAATAAGGCCACTGATAAATCTGTTAAATTAAGTGTGCCTGGAGTCCTATATTTAGTGGAGATTTTGCAGCAATTGCCAAATTCCAGCAAGGCTCAAGCATTTCCAATAATTATTACAGCAAAATTTACAGCATATTTTTTTTCCTATTGACATATTAAGCATATTTGCAATAGAACACATCCTTCAAGTGATTGGGTTATTGTAGCCTGTTTAGAGATGTGGGCATCTTTGTAATCATCATAAAGAATTTGAAGAATCTTCTTAATAATTCTGTTTTTCTGAATGAAGATTCCTCCTTGCGTTCCTTCCTATGCCATGGGCAGATGAGGTGCCAAACAGTTATCTGTGCCATCGCATTCACAGAACTCACGGCATCAATTACTTTGCAGGGGCTGCCTTGCTCCCAAATGAGCCTGTGTGTTTACCAGGAGGCACTGGAAATTAAATCAAGTTAATTCCTTTTCGTCTTTCTAGCCAAGCTGTGTGTGCATGTGCAGGGGTGCATGCGCGTGTACGTGTGCATTTTGTAGAATCACGTATTGTAGTCTTAGAAATGAATCCACTTGAAGTTGGTACTAACCTGCTTCTTGCATCAATGGAAATGGATATTACGATTGCTGTGTTGAAACGTGCACTCAAATGCATTGGGAGTTTGATACTATTTTTCAAACTGCCAAATAGATAATGTCAGAACATTTCTGAAATGGGATACTAACATCAAGATATACTGCACCAATCAAGTAACATCAGGCAAAGTATAGCGTAAAACTGTGGATATAGGAGACTACTACAGAATTTCCATTTTCATTCCCTATGTCAACAGCTTTGTAACTTACCTAGTAGATTGTTTTATGTTTTCCAGACATATTCTCAGTAGACTACAAACACTACATTCAGCTCAGCCTTCAGAACCCAAAGAATTAGATATGCTGTAGTTTATGAAATGGATGTTTATGAAAGTATCCTTTGTTTGAATTGCTCAAAAACCCAACATGAATTCAAACTTTGACAGCGTAAGCAGAAAATAAGAGGGCCATAGTGATCTCCCAAATGTAGCCTTAACTATTGAGGTTCTCATATTGAAAATGCAATTTTCTGTCTAGATGTTTATGAATGTCTTCAAATTCCCTTTCATAATAGCCCCTTTTTGACAGGCCTTTTTCAACTCTGAAATATGAGAAGAAAGGTTGCTGCAGAATGTAGTATATACCATTATAGGAGGTACACCTCTGTCCCTCAAGCCAGCAGTACTCTTTCGGAAGTCAGTGATGATATATGCATGTGTAGGAGGTTGCAGAGCCCAAGATCCATTGCAGAGAAGCAGGATTCTTTTACTGAATCACAGTAGGTTCAGTTGCTAAAATACAGTGTGACACATAAGGGAGCCTGTCTATGTAAAATGTATGGATTCTGTGTGATTTTATAAACTGTGTGTATAACTCCAGCCTCGTGTAATCTTCAGAGTGCTAGCAAACCTTATCATGCAGCCGCTGAAGAACAGTCAAAACTGTTAATATTGAATTACTCTCTACAGGTAGAAGTGTGTCTATTTTGTTATGGAGAGTGTCTACATTAAAGGAATCTAGTTCCCCCATATCACCTGTGTGCATTAGCATCGGTGTAACAGAAATGGGTGGCAGCAGCGCAATCAACACAACAGGAATGAGTACAGGGCAGAAGAGCAGGCACAAAGCGCAGGCTGGTTCTGCCTGTTGTCACTCACATTTGCATGTTGTCCTTGTCCTTTTGTGAAAATCTGCTGGCAAGTGGTTGTGTTCTTGGGCAGCTGAGGGATAGCAGAGAGTCCCTGAGGAGGCTGGAGAGTCAGGCTGTTGAGTCTCCGTTGCCAGCATGACTGGCGACCCAAGAGCTCGAGCCTGCGGTCTCAACCTTGATGTCCAGCGCTGGTGGATGGGGCTGCTCGGTCCCAACCCGCTGAGAGCAGCCATGGTCCAAGCCTAAAATCCATAGAGCCACCTGAGGGGAGCCTGCAAGGGGGAGCTCATGAGTGCTGGGATATTTGGGGTTCACATCATGTGCATTTGGCTGGCCTTGGGGTTTGGCTGGTGGAGCTTGGAAAGAGCACAGCTGGGGACCCCAAAGAAAACTCAGCAAGGGCCACCCCTTCCTGAGGGAGCTGAGTGAGTGGCAGCTCACCCTCTGGGCAGTGCTGAACCCTGGCTGCCATAGCCCCTCGCCATGCAGGCAGCCCCCTGCGGCCGCATCCAGCCCAGTGCCCACCTGCCCTGACACCTGACCCGGCTCAGACAAAGCAGCGCAGGCATCTCAGGACTATATGGTGCTTTTTAGTTATAAACAGAAAATTAAGAGTCTTTCTGGTGAGTCTTGTGGTCAATTTCAGTGCTATATTGCAGGTAAGCAGTGGCTACTGTCCTGTTGGTTTTAACAGGGATAGGCACGCACCCAGAGCTTGGTGAGTCGCAGTTTTCTTCAGAGGAATCATTGGCCTTGTAAAATGCGGTCTGAAGGTGATGAGAAGCCTCTCACTGATGTCACTGGGCTTGATGTCATGTCATTTGATTATAAAATTGATCATAAAAGATCAATTTTCTGAGATTAATTGCTTTTCCTGGATTAAAATGGCCTTTTTTCTTCCTACAAAAATAAGAACTTTAGGATTGCTATACGGTGCATCAAAAGGAAGATGCTGAGGTAGCAGCACATCAGGGACTTGTGAGAGCAAGGAGAACCTCGCAGGTGTTCATAGTGCTCATCCTTTGGTTTTGAGGACTCAGTTATATGAGCACACTGGATGTGATATCATATGTGTGGATATGAGCACACATAATCCAGGAAAGGCCATGTATAATAAAAAATTATTGTGTGCAGATTATTTTGTCACTTTCACTGTTGTGAACTTGTGTACATGGCAGATACTAGCTGTATACGGGAGTAGACTGTGATGGAACAAATTGTTCTTTGTAGGAGATGTAGGAAGGAAATTGGTCTTAATTTTCTTTGTTGTCTAGTGTCACCGAATGTTGGCAAAATTACCTGAGTCGGGGAAATACTGCTCTGAAGTTGTTGCAGAAATACTTGGTATAAAGCTCTGATGCCACCCAGCATCAGTATGTTCTCCAGGACAGCTGTTTGCTTGTTTTTGTCAGACTGTTACCCTTGTCTTTTCCTCTGTTCCTTGATCACTCTTTACCACCTTCTTTTTCTTTGTTTTCTATCTTTTTTGAGCATTTTTTCCTCCAGCATGTTTTGGACAGGTCTCCATTTAATGTTCAGTCCTGCTCATAATCATCATGTTGAAAAAGGAGCTAGAAAATAAACAACTTCATTGTCCAATCACAACGCTCATTTTAGTGATAGTAAAATGTGCCTTTTTTTGTGTTTGTTTTGAAGTGAAAGAAAAGAGACAAGTAAGTGCTGTTTTGACAAGTCAGAGAAATGGTTAATAATGTCCTAGTTAAGGATGTGAATGAACTGCTGGTAGTAGGGCAGGTTAGCGAAGACAGACTAGTAGCTCTATACATACTTCTCCAAAGAAAGAATGTTTAAAGGGTGTTTCTCTGAGGGATTTGGAAGGAAAAGGGAAAGGCAGGAAGAAATGCAGCTCCTTGTCAAGTAGTGCTACCAGATGGAAGCAGGAACCCTGTTCAACTGCATCGATGTGCAGCTTCAGTGCAAAACTGGGGCTGTCTTCGCTTCTTGGGTCTTTTATGATTTACGCTATAAGGTAAGGAGAATTCTGCAGTAATATAAAAGAATGTGAACATTTTTATCTTCTTTTTCCTTTGAAGTATCTATATAGCATGAACTGCCTCATAATAGTCACTAGGATGTACCCCAGGGTTCTTGTTCCTCACAGTGGTCTTGGCTTGGGTCTGGGGTCATCTCCCCATTCAAACAGCAGCCTGATTATATAATTGATAAATTATATAAATATCTAAAAGTATTTTATAAAAATGGATGAAATTCACTTTGGCCTGTGTCTGTGCCTGTTTTCAGAAGGTGCTGGTGTCCTGGGTCAGAGCAGAGAAGCGTGCTGGAGAACTGGAGCTGTGATGGAGCAGGGCTGGGAAGTCCCTCAGCCAGTGTGTGCTGGACCTGGCTGTGTTCCTGTGCCTGCTGGGAGGTGAGATCGCTCCAAAATGTTCCTGAGACAGTAGTCCAGCAAATCCATGTGCGGTGCTGGTGACAGAAGTGCAGCTGGGGTGGGACTGCTCCCACATGTACGTCAATATAGGCAAATTATTCCATTTTCAGCTTTCTAAGTCAGTTTAATAATACACATTAAAATGCCAACTGACCTGCAACAGGAGGTAAAAAAAAAATAATTGTTTGTGACATTAAGCACCTTAACATGAAATAATTCAAGTTAACCTGCAGCAGATTTTAAGCATAAGCAAGTCCCTAGATGGTAAAGGTAAAAATGTGCACCCTGAAAAGGTCAGGCAGCTGCTGAAACCTCCTTGTGCTCCCAGTTCTGAGGAAAACAAGATGTAGGCAAAGGCAACTCCAGAGCAAGCCTGAGGAATAAGGAAGGAGGTGTGCTAGTCAGAACGGAGGTAACATTTATATTTCTAACAATGCTGTAAGGTACCAGGAATCAGACGACAAACAACTGCTCTGACTTCTGTATCTGCAAATCTTGTTTAGAGTTCCTCCTAACTTTTGTTTTGCTCTCAGGATGCCTCCTCCAAATCACTGTCACCCCCTGCCTGGTTTTAGCTTTAACTGGCCTTTGTAGAACTGCAAAAGGAAAATCAGCATAGTTTAACCCAGTTTAATGGTTGAATAGTTTTATACTGAACTGGAACGTGAGGTAGAGATCACTTTGATTAGTATGTTGTTTCAGCAGGGGACAAATACAAATGTTTCTCCTGAGTCTAAGGATATTTTTAATACTGCTTTTTAGATGTTGTTTTATTTTGCTTGAAACTCAAAGTGCATTCTTCCCAGAATGTTTAAGCTCGCTCTTTTAATTTTTTTGAGGGTATCCTGTCACTTTTTAAATACAGTCTTTTCATGTTGCCAATGAATTGCTTTGATCTGCAGATGAGAACTGACGAGATGTAGCTTCCTCATTGCTGAACTCTGCCAAGAGTTTTGAGTGAGTCTGTGATCGAGCCTGTCAGAATCCTAAAATCAGGAAAATAAAATTCCTGACAAGACTTTCCAAAGCAATCTTTTTTAGAATCCTAAAATTGGGAAAATAAAATTCCTGGCAAGGCTTTCCAAAGCAATCTTTTCCCATTGTCTGTAAAGCAAAAAGCCCGGAACAAGACTTCTGTGTTTTAGTAGCATAAAAGTGAATGAAGAAAAAAGGAACACAGTGTGATTAACATGTTCTTTGTTTTATTTATGTAGTAATAGCTGTGAAAAAAGTAATATTCCTTTTTCTCTGTACCATACCTTCATGTGTCAGGGGAGCTGGCAAGGAAGGAGCTCACAGCACAGACGGATAGCAGGGAGTTACACAAGTTGCCTCTGAAGTGGTCTTAAAAATTTTGTCCTGAAGAGGACAATATTCAGTCATGCTGTAGGACTGATGGGAGGTTGGCTGGGTGGAAGCAGGTCTTCAGGCCACCCCTCTGCGCCAGGCAGGGCCAGCTCCGGGTCAGACCCGGCTGCTCAGGGCTTTCCTCCAGGAGGTCTTGAAACCTCCAAGGATGGGGATGGCACAGCCCGCCTCGGGAACCCATCCCTTGGCTCCTCTGCCTTTCGGGGGAAGATGTTTTTCTGAAAATCCAGTGCTTATGGGTGCCTCCCAGTGCCTAAGCTCAGGAAGTACACATTCCCTTGGGAAGTGGGCTTTTTTTGTCCGTTCCTATCAAATGCCAGAGTGGCTGCTTGGAAGAGGTAGCCCAACATTATTCTCAAAACTACCATAGTCCTTTCAGATTCAGAGGAGCAATTCCTTTTAGTTAAACTGCTGCTTGAATTCTACAGCATATTTAAGGGAATAAGTAAATAAAACAGCATTCATGCCATGGGATCAGCATACTAATTTATGGCCAGATCTGAAGCCTTTTCCCAAGGCAAAATACAATTAAAGCCAGGCAGAACTTGACCTGAGTGAGCACTTCAGCATTTGATCTGTGAATTTTACTTTTCTGCATTTTTATTATTTTATACAGTAGTAAAAGTATTTGTCCTGCTGGTGATTTTACATTGTGCTGGATATTGGATTCCTTGCAGTAAAGGCCTAACCTCTTGAAACCTAATCTTATATAGCATGCTATCTAAAGAACTTAATTCTTATTGGGATAACAAGTTTAAAAATATGTATTTTTAAAGCACATCCATGACATTTTTGTTAACCTGGTTCTAACGGTGATCTAGCAGTAACAGTAAAGGATGAAAAGCAAAGAACAGGCTGAGATCTAATCTGACCCAACTCATTGATTCACTTCCTGACCTTGGGTAAGCCTTTTGACCTGCCTATGCCTCAGTCAACTCAGCTGGAAAATTGGGTAAAGAGCGGAGCCTGTTAGAAGACCATCTTCAATTTGAACAAAGATTTCCCGGAGACCCAAAAAAAGTGAGTGTAGTCATTTTGTACAGACATAATTGATTGCGGACTGCACAAGAATAACATCCTGAGCTGTGGGATACCATGGATGACATCTCATTCGTCGTGCGGTGGCTGGGTGGTCTCTGCATCCACCGAAGCTTGGCCACTTTTCATGTGTCCAGAGCTGTATTTTCACTCTCACAGCATTTGTCTGCCCTAGGTAGGAATGTGGCTCAAATATTGCACGAGTCTAAAAAGGTGCTGGAGAGTAATTACTATTCCTGTTCGGTTCAGAGTTACTGAACTAAATTGTTGTCCCCTAGATTTATCACGACCTAAAGTGGCATCACATCCTACTGTATCAATAAAACATAAAAATGAAATCAGGTCTCTACCCAGGATTCCCATACCGGCTGCTTTCCAGCATGCCTTTGCTCTCCCAAGCCAGTTTTCGTGCCATCAGTCTGTAACCGGCGGTGCCTGTACTTGCCAAGATGAAGATTCAGGCTGCAATCCTAACATGAAGCCACGTGTGTATGCTCGAAGCAGGACCTGTTTGCTCCGCAGGGTGCCAGAGGTGTGCCTGCGACGGGGAGCGTGGGGTTGGCTTTGTTCAGATCCTGCCGTCCTTGTCCTCTATGGGAGCCGTCCATCCAGACGCGCTGCTGCAGCAGCCCCGCGGTGCCATCGGGAGAGGCTGGAGCCGCACGGAGGCAAGCCAAGGGCATTTACACGGCGTGTGGGTAACCGCGCGGAATTGGCAGCGGGCGATCGGCCGCGTGCGCAGAGCTCCCCGCTCTCACGGATTTGGCAGTGTTTGTCCTGGGCAAAGGCCAGCTTCTCTTGCTTCTGCCAGCATGTTTAAACTATCCTGGACTTACTAATCTATTCTCCATGACCCACGCTGGAAAAATGACCGTTTCCTTTTCCCAATTCCCACATCTGCTATTTGTTTTCCTCTCTTTGCCTTCCCGACATTTGGGAAGGAGTTCAGGAATGCAGAGCACTGTTCAAACCTAAGCTGACCTCAGATACTGAGGCATTTATCTGGCAACACTCGTAGGTAAATAGTTAGGGGGAAATGGGCATGTTTCTTCACTTTCACATGCATGTTTCTAGACATTTTCAAATTAAATAAAAACCTCCATTTTGTTCTAAAATGTTAGCTAGCTGTATAGCCAGAGTAGGAGGAACGTAGTATTTCCAGTGGAAACCAGTAAATCCTGCTCTGCCAGTTAATTGGCTCTGTCATTATCCTTCCATGAAATATTCTAAATTTTAACATTAATATCAGGTGCAAACACCTAAAAAAAGGCACTTCTGCAGGTCCAAATGAAATTACTATGTGGGAATGACATTTATGCTGGAATAAAATCATCACTGTGCCTCATGTAACATAATATATCTATGTATTTTGCATTAAGAAAAAATCCCCGACTCTACTCACTTTAACAGTGTGGGCACAGAAAAACAAAATGAAATTTCACTTGAAAATATTCAATTTTCTAAATGGAATATTCTGAAAGCATATGTTTCATTCAGAAGACCCAAATACCAAGGAAATCTGAAAAGCAGTAGGGACAAATAGGGTGCAGAAGGAAAATGCAGTCAACGTCTGCAGAACAACACAAAATATTGCAGTTTTGAGAGGGACTGGGTGACGTGCAGCGGGATGGCTTAACATTGACTTCATTGGGACCAAGAATTCACCTTTTTTTTCCCTTTTCTTATTATTTTTTTTTAAAGAAGACGGGTTGATAGACCTCCCTAAATGCATTTCACTGCGGTCCTTTTTCATCTGAATTAAGTGATTTTAAAATATTTTAGGTATCCCATGTGCACAAAGATATATATGCACCCTTGAAAAAAGGACAATAAAAACAATCACATCTTAGGAGAGCTAAACTTGTTAGGAAGGATTAAAGGGAGATTTAACCAACAGGGTTACTCTCCACAAAGATGCTTATATGCCTTTTTTTTTTTTTTAACAACTCCATGGAAGTTTGGTGTCAAAATAGAAACTGGAGGCTAAAAATGCGATCTGGTTCTACTGCTAGATATTCCTCTGGGCTTACAAGACTAAGCAGAAATCCAGGAACTACTCACAAATATTTGGTGGGGTTTATATCAAGAGTCTAAAATAGATGCGTACTTATGGAATTAAGGGGAAAGGAATTTTAAGAGAGCTGATTAAACTCACTACAAAGCTGCTTTTTTAGATTAATGACCAAGAATGAGGAGCTGAATTTTTCTGACTTTTGATACACGTGTTCCTCCTAGTAATGAGAATTTGATGCTAGGAATTAGCTGCATAGCAATGAGTGTGAGCAAAGGTGTTGAGGTTTGCATGCAGCGTACTTAGGTATGTGCTGGCCAGTGACGGATGAAGCTTCCTACCCTGTCGTCTTCTCTGAGGTGGCATGTTGGCGTGTGCGTCATCAGAAGTCCTCAAACAATTCTGAAAACTTTTGGTGACTCATATATAATCTGCTATTATCACTCTGTGTTCCTTTTGCTTTTACTTCTGGCCAGATTTCCTTTCACCATCAAGTACTTTTGTTCAAGATTATTTTCCCCTAGATATATTAGGTTGCTTTTTTTCAAGTTAAATATCATTTGTCACCGTTCAGTAAGACACTGCACATTCTGCTTTGAAATACCCTCTGATCGCTGAGGCCATCAACTCCAGCTATCGTAGACACAGAAGTCAGAGATGAAAAGTGCTATTAGGTCATCCAGCCCATCTCCCTGCCAGCGCTCCTTGGATGGAGCTGGCTCTCGCTCTGGTGACCAAAGGGAGCCACGGTGGTATCTTTGGGCAGCTGTCTCTGGACCCAAGCTCGGTGTTTGCGCTCACAGGCTGATAAGGTTCTCTTTCAAGTCCATGAGCCATCAGAAAAGGAAAACCCAACGCGCTGGTGGAATGACTCCACCATTGTTACTGGACGACCCTGCACAGTTTCAAAAGATACTGCATGTCTGTGCATCAAAGAGCTGTGACTGTGACAACAGAGTCATGGCTCATGCCCTCCGTGTGGAGTCCTTAGTCTGTCTGTTTTCAGCAAAGCACTACGTGAACACAGAAGTGTTTGAAATGCAGAATACATTTTTGGCACAGTGCTTAAATATGGAACCGTTTCGTGCAGAATGAAAGGCAGAAATGTAGTTGTAAAGTGATCAAAAATCCCTACTTTTGGTAGAAAATTAATACAAATAGCCAAACTAAGGGGATTATCCTTTTCTCACTGAAGCTGGCGGCAAAGCTCCCTTGGACTTCAATCGGTATGAATTACAGGTGAAGAGAAAAACTGGGTTATTTGTAATTGTAATTGACGTAGTTTGCAGTGACAAAGTTGCTGCATGGAGGGAAGGTATGCATCCTAATTGTCTTCAATTTCTTGCTGTTGCTAGATTTAACTGTGACTACCCAGCGGTCTGTAATATTTTTTTTCCCCTGCTGGGACACTTTGCTGTGCATGTTAACAGCACCACAATTGCAGTAGGGACAGTCCTGGCTGACGTTCAATTAGATTAAAACCAGTGATTTTTTTTTTTTTTTTTAAGTGCTTTTGTTGCTCTTTTTGACATGTGAGTGTGTTTTTGTTTCTTTGAAAATATGGCATGAGATCCATCACAGTAAGTGTCCCTTATAAGCTGGAACAAAGGGGATATAGAGAAAGCAGGTAAGTCCTTTAGTGTAACTCCAATTAAAAAAGAGAATGAAGAAAAAAAGTTAAGTGCTTTAGTCTCCTTTCTGTGTTTAGGTGAAACCTTCAGGCTGACTGTCTTTCACTTTACCAACTAATTGAGGAGAGAATGGTAGCATAAAAGCATGTTTTGTTAGAGTTAGAAAAGTAATTAATTGATCATATGTTGTTTCTTTAGCAATTATGCGATATTCCCCTGCTAATCTGTTCAAAATTTTTGTGTCAGTATAAACAAGCAACGTCTCTGCTGTTTTCAAAAGTAGATAAATGAGGTCCTTCTCTCCTTCTCTTGGGGACCTGCGGCTCATTTTGACCAAGGCTTTCCAGGAGCGTTTGCCATTTCAGGGATGCTGAATAACTCTGCAGACAGGAGACTTTTCCATAATTAAACTCTGTGCAAAATAAAGGGAGATCTTCATCACACTCTTTGTATTCATATAAAATCTGTTGCCATGGGAGCTAGCATTGAATAGCAAGGTAGGCAAAATCAGTAATGTTACATTACGTTTGCCCTGTAGCCACTGGAGGGTCCCTTAAAATAAAGTCGCCTTTTATCTTTGCTTTCTGAATAAACATAAAACTAGATTTTTAGTGCAAAATCCTGATTTCAAGGTTATTGATGCCAGACTAAATTAATACAGTCTGTGCGATAGCATACAAAATCCCTGGCAAAGCCAGGGATACTCCTGTCTTTTGAAAGCTTGACATTTGTTTTTCATAATGAACTTAAAGGTCACCAGCTACAGATGAATCAGGATACCTGCTTGAGTTTACATTTACATGCATTTTATTTTATTCCCATGTGCACTTTTTATGAGATCCATCACTGGAATAAAACTGTAGCGCGCTCTTATTATCCAGGTTTGATAGTCTAGAAGAGTTATCAACCTGCTGCCTTTAAGAACAGATGAGTTGTCTTCAGCTCATCGCAGTGCCGCTGCAATTCAGTGTGGCGTGGTTCAAGAAATGTCTGTTTTCTTTACTGCTTGACCTGAGCACCGCCACTGATTTCAGCTGTAAATATAATGTTAAAAAGTGCCTCTATGTTTCTAATCTGTAATTCTCTGTGTTTGGTCATCCCGCTCAATCCCTGAAATGATAGCAATGTTGCGCCGTCAAAGTTAGTGAAAAATGGTTTGTGTGTATTGATGCTTGTTTACTTCTCATTTTATTTCTACAGATGAAGATGCAATTAATCAAAACACAGGTTTCGGAAGTTCCGGGGATTCGAAATGCCTCATTCAGACTTACAATGAATGTGTCCCATGTCTTCTGCATGTGAATTTTTGTGTTTGTTCAGACTAGCAAGTGACCTGTATTGCTGCACAGATTTTTTGAAACCAAATAACATTTTATATTTTTACCAAAATACCTGTGGAGCTGACAGAGCATGATGCATTCATTTTCCTTGATTTTGTAGTGAGGGAAAAGGCTAGCATGAATAATTCAAAAATAATGCTGAGACTGTTAAGATTTAGTACTGGAGAGGTCATCACAGTTGGGAGAATGAGCTAGGAGACTATTACTATTCCACGATCTTTGAATCTCAAGGTGACATCATTATTATTTCTCTATATCTATAATGTGGTGCTGCAACCAACTTATTGCAGTGTTTCTCATGTAGGGTAGAAAGATCAATTACATACAGACCTCAAAATGTGAACTATAAGCATAGTGTCCAATAAAACTGTCATTAACAGTCACCACAATTTTAACTGTATGCTTCCAGGTCAAGCTGTTTTAAAAATGATAACTGACATTGAAAGGTTGAATAAAGAGCACCCATTCCAAAGGGAACAGTTCTTTAACCAAATAAGTTTTTATTAACAAACTGGCTAATTCCATTCTTCAGTTTACAAAAGCATTTGGCATTTATCTCATTGTTTCTGGCACGCACATTCACAGACAACCCTGGAAAAAAAAATCCTAAGTTTTCTACATGATCAGCATCAGCTGTAGTATTGGTGAATGCAGATAAAGCATCCCTGTGCAATTTGATTTAATTTATTCCTGTCTTCAACGAGAAACTGAAAGATATTACCCAAATGGAAGTTCTATTACAGTAGCGCTTACTGCATTACTTTAACTATTACCTCACGTCTCCGTGTGCCGTTAACTCACCAGCGAGCCCGTGAAAGCATGCATTATCCAAAATAAACAAGTCACTTGCAAATATTCAGAAGTAATGTATGCCAGGAAACAGCCGTTAGGACTTCAGAGGCGTCTCTCCATTGGGTGAGCGCTGCCTTGTGTGTTTAATTAAACATCCATTTCCCTTGGAGAATATTCCTCAAGACTGTAACTCTTCCAATAAACACTTTTCCTACTTGTTTTGGTTTTTTTTTTTGTAATTTTCACATGAGTTTGAAAGATAAATAAGGCAGCTTTCATAAGGAAGTTACAGAGAAAAAAGGGTTGGTAAGCCACCTGTTCTGAACACCAGGATGTTTTGATGCAAGTAGCGCTCAAACGCTTGTAAAAAATATGCTGCGACTCTTTGAGACAATGATTTTCTCTTCTCTTTTTTGAAGGAACTAGCCGCTTTCCTCCTCTCTTAGTTCTTTCCCATTTTTCTTACGGGATTTAGGCTTACAGCATTGTGAAAGCTCCTTGCTCCCGGACACCCCAGCAGTGAAGGTGGTCCAGGGCGAGGAGCGCGCTGGGTCTCTGCGTCCCTGGCTAGGAGTTCCCCGAGACCCTGCCCTTCTCACCCAGTGCCTCTCTCCCTCGTCTTGCCTCTTTTTTTTTTTTTTTTTTTTTTTTCTCTCTTGGCCACTTTAGCAGCCTGAGAGCTGTGATCCACAGCCAGGCACACACATAACTTCTTACTATTCCTAGGGCAGTTCCAGCAGCCTGCCCCATGGTGGTTATCCCAGGACATCTGCACCAATGGGTCTTGGATAGCCAACGACTCCTTCACATTTAGGGTCTAAAGGGGCTTGTGGGTGACTTTATTTTTCTGAATTCTGATTTACATTCCCTTGCTTCTCTGAATTAGACATTTTTACAGTAAGATATAAAAGTATTGATATGAAGTAAACATATACAAGGAGCAAATAGACAAAAATTCGTAAAAAAATTAATATCCTTTGTTGTTTTACTTTCAAGGCTTTCTGGTGTACACAGCTGGAGAGAGAGGGCACTGTGGCAGGACCATGGGCTCCAGACCTGCTGAACCAAAAGATTAAGAGGAGATTGGTCAGAGGAATCAAAATTATATAGGCTGGTAGAAATGTGATCCTGCGGCAGGAAAAATAAAACAACTGTGAAACAATGTCTCTCCAATGACTACAGGAAAATATAAAAGTGAGTAATGCAGTGGCTTCCTAGGTATATAGTTTTTTTCCTGTTCAACCAAACATTTATTTTAATTTTTAGCATTTGGAGGAAAGCCACATGACTTAAGCTCCAGTTCGCCCTCATTATGCAACCTGAACTGCCATAATGTTTTTGTCAGCCTGTTGCGCACCACGGCGTTCACCCTCTGCAGTAAGTGTGGTCCAGAGGCAGCCGTGATTAACCAGCTGGGTTAGCGCTGCTTGGCCTAGCGTGCTACCCTGACGTTCACTTTGGGACTGTCAGAAGATCTGAGCATCATCACTAACGCTGGCTGTCTTCTTGTTGGACACCTAAGAATTGGAGATCAGAGAAAGAAACAGATTTTATGGCAAAAGTATCGAGGACCCTGGAGACTTATGCTTACTTCTGTTTTTATCACAGACTTTCTTGTTTTGGGGGCACGACATGATGGCAGCTACATTTACTGTTAGATTTATGTTCAGGTACTGTAGTGATGGAGCTACAAAATTAGTTGTATGAACCCAATAGCCAGCAGTGGTAGCAAGGACAGTCTTACAACTGAACACAGTGTAGGCAGTCGGCAGGTCAGGGGTCCATTCCAATGGTTAATCTGCTCTAGTGTTTCCAAACCTAATATTGCTCTAATTTGTGTTTTAAGGAGCCCGGGAAAAAGTTTGGCTGCCAGTTACGCCTTTTAGATGACCTGAGGATTTCATTTGGAGCGTATGTGCGCTGTGCATGGTGCTGTATCTTACTTGGAAAGGCAATCTGGCTATAGGTGATCTTGCTTGCAATTTAAAAAGCATAATCATAATTTAATAATAATGAAATATTGTTGACAACAATGGTGCTTTTGCAGAACCGAGTATGGAGGAAATCATCTTTCTGCCAACAAGCCTGGATTTCATAATGTGTTTTTAAACAACACTGCAGTCCCTTTGGAAGGGGAAAGGCAATGGTGCCCTAGCCCCCAAAACAACTGCAAAAAACCACTAAAGCAAACATTCTGAATGGATTCTTTGTCATCACTGTCCAATATAGAAATTCCATCAATTAATACTGGATTTTGTAAAAAGTGTTGAGAAACTACAGTCATGAGAAAAAAATCCTTTAGCATGTTCAGTTAGTTTTCACATGTAAAGCATTCTGTGGCCAGTGCCCGGTGAAGGATGTCATCCTGTTATTCAGTGAGGAGAGAAGAAAGAAGTGTTAAAAAAAAGCTAAAGAGAGTCATTAAACCTGTTTATCTTTAAATAGAATGTACAAGCTTGTTCATAACGCAGGAATGCAAAGTATACCGTTCAAGGAAATGTAAACGTAACTGCAACTATTTCATTTCATGTGAGGTTTATGTTAGCTCTCCTATTAAATTTAATGGGTTGCCTCATGAGAAGCAGCTCATTAATATGAATATGAAGAGCATGTTTCAACCTGCAAACTAACACAAAGATATGTGATGTTTATTTTCCTTTGGTGTAGATCTTTGCTTTTTAAAAATGTGAACTGATGCAGTAGAAATAGCTGGAGTCTGGGGATAAAACACTGAAGTGGGAATCAGGAGGCCACGTTTCTCATTCCACTCACTGTCGTATGCTGCCGATGTGAACCTGAGTAAATCAATTAACTGCTGTTTACTTTGGTTACTGAATCGGGTTAAATCAACGAACATTGTAATACTTTACTTCTTGTGAGGCTAAATAATTATAATTAATTATAGTGGTTTAGATGAACATCACGGACTGCTTGGAGTGATGGGCAGTGCTGGAGTGGTGGTCCAGGGTTTGGATTTGGGAAGGTGGGCAGCTGCCTTGCTGTGCCAGGGGTTACCTTGCAGCTGGGCTGATGGAAACACGTCACCCAACCGGTGTGATTGTATTGCTTATGACTGCAGAGCTAGCACGGCCACAGCCATTGCGTTCTGCAATGTGTCCGCCCGCAGGGGGGAGAAAAAGGGACATCCTCAGGACCTTGCTCCCTTCAGGGCAATGGGAAACAGAGACTTTCCCCGTGGGCGAGGCATTTATATGGCTGAGATTGCTGCTTGGCTTACTTGCAGTAAGTTGCTACATGAAGTAAGAAGCCAAATGAGCAAAACCCCTTAAAAATGAAACTGAAGAATTCGACAGCAAACAGCCAGAAAGGACCATATTTATGGCCCTCAAAGGAACATTAACTTGCCCACATTTATGGAATTAGGGTTAATTTTCCAGAAGACAGAGTCCCTTTTGTGGTTTCACTCTGGCCGCAATACTAACACTCACCTGTGAATTGTAGGCATTCTTTGAAGGACCGGTGCCTCCAGGAACTTGAATTTTGTTTGTTTGGGGTTTTTTTGTCACTTATTCATTAGCAGAATTTCCTTACGATCATTTAAATAAATAAGTAAATAAGTAAATAAATAAATAAATAAAGTTCATAAATAGGTATAGGGATTTTCTTAAAACCTTCTGGTGATGTTGATATCTGAGTTTTTTTGAAGCATGGGAGGTTTCACATAAAACCGTTAAAATAAATGTTATAACTGAAAACTGCCAGAAATTCAGGCCTTCATCTTGCAGTGGGAGATGATCAATTATATTATGACACTCCTGTAATGCATCACTTAATTCAGTAGCCCAGGCAGGTTCCTCCTACATGAGCCCTCCAAGGTGAGTGTTCACCCCCTGAGCCGTCCCTCGCCACAGCCCAAGGGAGCTGAGCTGCTGGTACCACACATGTGCGGCTGCCTGATGCCATTGAGGTCTGCCCGTGTGCTGGAGGACACATAACAGGCAGCCTGATGGAAAAAACCCAAACACAACAACCACACCCACAAAAAAATGTGATTTTTTAAAATTTATTTTAAAGTTACCATTTCATTGTAATCGCAAAAAAATCAAAGGATGATACTTGTTTGTTGTAGAGGAATGAAGCTGGGCTAATTAACATTGATAATATACAGCTGTGGGCTGGCTTCAGGGGCGGTGGGTTGGCTGATGTGGATGAGGTGCAGCTGTGGCTAGTTCTGCTAAGTAATTAAATAGCTCTAAGGGGGATGGAAGGGGAGCAGTGGATGAAGAGAGACCTGGAAGAAGCAGAGGGAGGAGAGACAAGGAGAAGGATGCAGCAGAGGTAAGAAGCAGGGTGGAGTGGAATGAAGAGTGTGAAAAAAGAGCACGAACAGTAGATGAACTGTTGAAATACCTTGTGGGGGATTGGTGGCTGTGCCAGGACAAGGTATGCTAACTGCTTATTGAAGCCAACCTGGTATGGGGTGGTAAAAGCCTTGTTGCAGCTGGCTGGTTTTGATAGTGCTGTGGCAGTTTGTGTAAAACCATCATTGGCAAAACATTTTTGATCATTCTTTCTAGAATTGCTTGCATTAGTTCTTCTTGTTTTTTGTTGGTGGGTTTTTTTTTTTTGCTGGCCTTACACTTTATGACCTGGGTCTGCTCTTGAGTCTCCTGCAATGGGAACTGCACGCAGTACTAGGAATCCCAGAGAATTGATTCAGCTGATCACTGGCCAAGGATTTCAGTTTTTCTTGTTCCTGTGAAGGGCCTGCCACCCTAGTGGGAGCCGCAGAGGTCTGTGATGGATTCGTTCTCACCCCTGCTTCAAGCCCAGCATGGTGCTGAGCTGCTGGGGAGGAGCTCCAGGCACAAACCATGACCCACAAATGCATGTCAGCTGCGGTTCCTTGGGAGATGCTGGTTTCCACAGGGAGGGAAGGCTACTGTGCTGGTTTAACACCAGAGGCAATAGATCTGTGTAATCACAAATAGTCAGGAGCCATCGTTGCACCTATTTTATTGCCTTCTCTGTACTTACCGATGGTTGGAGCATCTGGGGGTGGAGTAACTGCCGTGCTCTCCTCAGCATGCCTGGAGCATTGTGTCCAAAGAACCATTGGTTAAAATGTCTTGCCTTGTTGTGTGGTAGCATTGGGATAGATCTCAATAAAGGCCAAAACTGAAAAACTTGATAATAAAAATAATTACAGGGTCCAAGTCCATAAAACTTCTAATAATAACTAAAAGTCTTGGAGGAAACTCATAAAACTTACTTAGGAAGACTAGCTAGACCTGCACTCTGATCCTGGACTTGTACAAGAAAGTGTTAAGCATTTTTTTTGTTTGTTATGTTTTTGTTCCATTGCGCATACTCAGGAGACCCCTTTATTTCAAATTTAAAATAGTCTATGAAAATCTGTATTGACGTAATAGCTTATTAGGCTACAAGCAAAATATTCCCAGAACTAATTTTTAATTAATATAGTTCACTGAAAACTTATAAAAGATTCATACATAATATGATAAAAGAAATAAACATCTTCAATACCATGTTAAGTTTCTTTTCTTTGTAAAACATTGTTTTTCTCTGCTACCAGCGCAATGAAACCTACTCTTACAGAACTGACTTGTGCTTGTCATTGGTGGCTCTGTCAGATGTGATATTTTTCTGATACATAAAATGTTGGTTATTAATTCAAATTCTGTCACCTTTCCTCACTTTGAATTATGCCTTTCTCAAACAGCTCTGTATTTTTAATCCAGACTTCTCTTGGAGTTTGTCACTGTCCCTCCAACAGACAGCTCCAGAGCTGATGGAGGCCGCTGGAAATCAACTCGCTGACCTATGTGAGTTTTGAGTCAGCCACAAGGTAATTAAAAGTGGTGTGATGTGACTAGAATCTTCTCTGTGCTGTCACATCAAAGGGGGATATTGAGTCCAAGCTTGCTGCAGTGAGGACGTTGCCAGTGCCAGAGATGTTTTTGGCCACGCTGCTGGGCAAGGAGGGTGCATGTTGCTGAGCAGGCAGGCCTCGCCGGGAGCACCTGGCACGGGGTGCCCTGCTGGGGGTGAGGAGTTGGTCCCACTGGCACGGTCTGACCCCGTGGATCCTTACAACCAGGGCTCTTCTCAGAAGGCACAGGGAGAGATCCTCTGAGAAATGTCAGGTTCTGTCTTGAGCCTTTCCAGCCAGGATGACCTTCTGTGACCTGCTTGGCGCAGCACACTTGAATTTTGCCCTAAGAAAAGCAGCTGTTGGATGGCTGGTATAAGACATTGGATGTGGTGCTGCTCTGACATTCCCTTTCCTCCTCGCTCTCTTCCCTCCCCCAAAGTCCTCTCCAGACATAAATCATGTGTTTTATTTTATGTTGCATTCTCTTTATTTTAGACTGTACACAATTTCGATTTGCATCAGAGGTTTCCACTGTAGAATTTCATGCAAAACTTGATCTGGGAAAGTTGGATAATAAAAACCGGGGGTTTTGGTCGTGGCTCAGGCGGGCCAGGGCCGGCTGGGTGTGACTGCCTGCAGCTGAGGCATTCAGTAATAGGGTGGAGGCTTTGCTACTTTAGCCTTCCTTGTTCTGGCAAGGACAGAAGAAGAATTAAACTGGAAGGCTGACAACCTGAATTCACGTTTCCTGCACCGTTATTCCTGGTAGCTGCCGTACTCTCTGCAACAGCCCCAAACAAAGGCTGTGTCACGTTTCTCCTAAAGTGTTGACAATTAAACATGCTGTTTTTTTAAGCAGCTATAATTAAATTTCATTGCTGTTGCTCAAGGAAAAGATGTTCACATTCCTACCGAAGCTACACTTTTTAACTTTAGCAGCATGAGAAGCACTGGTCTGAGGGATGCTGCTGGGGGTCAGCAGGGTATGTGGAGGCTGAGCAGTCACTGCCTGTGCTGCTGGTGGGCAGGGGAAGGAAGAGAGGCACGGAGGGGGCTTATCTTCCTGTAAGTGTTTGCAGAAAGATGAAGTGAAGACTGAATTACCCCAACTGAAAGGCCTCTTGACCCACAGAGGCATCCCCAGGTACCAGAGTACCCTCCCATATGTGATTAAGAAATGCTGCCATGCCATTGCTGAAATCACTAAATTCTGTGTCTGAGAAACTGAGTGTTTCACTGGAGAAGATTGGATTAGTTAAAAACTCCCTGGTGGGCACTTGTAAATGGGTGCTTAAAATATACATCTACCATAGACCTGTACTAGGGCCTTGTTCCTTATGGCAACAGCGTACCCACAAGAGTGATAGTACTGGCCATCTCTTGGAAGATCTTTCCTAATTAATCCAAATGAGTATAAGTCTAAGTCAGGATAACACTATGTATTTAATAGGATTTAGTCCTGTGAATTCTTGATATCCATAGCTCCTATGTAGCTTTAATATACTCAGCATTTTTCAGGATTAGGTCTTAAGGGCTTGATCCAAAACCATTTAAAATCAATAGGTGTTTTCCTTTGACTTCAGTGGGCTTTGGTTCAGCCTCTAAATATCAGTCAATACTTTCTGATCTGAGTACAAAAAGTATTTTAAAATCATATTTGCAAAACTCTCATTACTTTACACTGCATAACTTCTTGAACTCTATGTAGATTTGAATAGGGAAATATTAATGAAAACAATAATGGTAGTATTAGTTGAAGTTTTAGCCTTTAAATTCAATAAAAAGTACTACTGGGTATTCTTTAATGTTACAGAAGAAGAATGATTAATTTAAGGTTCAGGTGCAAGGCAAGGTCAGGAAAGAATTGTTACTGTATACAGTGAGCACTTCAAGATGAATTTGTAGTTTGAAGTATCATTTTATGATGCATTTTCTGTTTTGTTATCAGGGGAAGTATGATGGGTGACATACGAGTGATCACAGTGTTTTGGTGCAATGTTCTGTGATGGGCTTTTCATAAAAATTAGCTGACAATGTCATGAGTATACAAGTAAATTTATAGCTTTCATACTGGACTGCCATTCCCAGAGCTATTTCCAATCACTTGGGCTTTTTATTAAGTTTATTGTTCTTTTATTGTTCAGTGGAGTGTAAGCAGCGAGATTACAAATAAATGTAAGTTGCAGTGGGTATGAAGTCAAGCTTGCAGAATTAGGGAAGATGCAAGCGGAGGAGAGCAGAAATTAATTTGAATCATTGGTGATATGAGAGACCACGTCCTGACATTTCTTGTCAAACGTGCATACCGTACGCAGCGTTGGAGGCTGAACATACCACTCCTGCCAAAGTCACGGCAAAACAAGCCTGAAAGCTAAGTGTCAGTTGTGCTTTTGACGTACTGGCCATGCTTTTCCCTTTCTTGCTTATTTTTGTTGCCTGGCTCACTCTGTTCTATCTTTCTTCATCTTACTCCAGCACTTGTGGTGTAACAGGACCAACAAGTGAAGGGCAATGAAGTTTCTCATTTTAGTATCATTCTCATAATATCTCCAGCATGAAACCTTCAGCATTTATTTCCCTCTACTTTTTCTCCCCTCAAAGAGTGAATACTTTATCATTTTGGTTAATATCCTGACCAGCAGAGCAGAAAATCAGACTCATAGCTTTTAATGACACATTTTCAACTGCAAGTTAGTCAAAAAAAATCATTTTTATGTGGTTCTTCAATACTTATACAGACTTCTAGAAACATAATTAAAATTTGTGTTCCTTCTTTGTTATTACTGCTGTGGACTCCATTTAAACTGGATGCTGTTTGTCTGGGCAATCAGACAATAGCTGGAATCCAAAAGCAAATCGATTTGCTGTGTGGCTTGTGCTATTACTTAAGTTATAAATAAAATGATTTTTCCCAGATGGCTCCCTGATGGCCCTGCACTCTTCCTGGTACCAGCTACAGCTTTTCATCCCTGCTGCAACTCCCTTGTGCATTACGCTGGCCACTTGCACCTCCATCCTTTCTCCGGTGCTGCGCTCGCTCACTCAAGTCTTTTCCAAATGGCCAAAAGCTTTGGCTGGAGTGGAGCTGGGCAAGGTCGGGAGGAGATTTACCAGGGGCCCAGGGTGGCCATAGGACTCCTTTTAGGGCCAGCCTGTGCCAGAGATCTGCAGAAGCCACTCTCCTGGCTTAGCTGTGGTGTTGCAGCTTTGGGGGACTAGCATCAAACTCTAGTGAAATGGTGTTTTAGTTGAGATGGGAATGATGCCTGAGGTTTTACGCCCCAGCACGAGGGCAGTGCCAGGTTTTCCCCTTTCTAAGTGCCAGCTGAAGGTCCCTGTGTTGGGAGATGCTCAGCTGGGGGGCCAGGACCCCGCTGCTGGGTCTGCTGCTCCAGCCCTTATCCTTGCCTGCATTGGTCTTATGAATAAACCTCTTGAATCTGATGGGACCATGCGCTGGTGAAGGATCAAGTGATGTTTGAGGTGACAAGCTGGTCTCCTAATATATTTTTCTAGTGCAAACATGTTGAAACAGAAAGGCTAACTTTTCTCAAGGTTGTATGTTTACTTCATAGGCAAGTTTTTCTTTCAAAAAATGTGGGCAGGGCACCATTGGAAGCTATAAATATACATCTGAGAGCATACTACATACACTTACCCAGGCTTTGTTTTCATCTTGCCTTTTCAAGATGACTAAAATTGTTAATCTTACATGTTATATTTTTGTGTTTTGGTTTGTTGGTTTGGTTTTTTTCTTTTTAGAAAACTGGGAAGATGTAAACAGTAATCACACAGCATTTGTAATAGAAGGAAAACAATTATGATGAAAACAAGTATATTGGAAAATTGTGAGACTAAAAATAAATATTTTGTCCATGAACACAAAAGAACTGTATTGAGAATTACAGGCAAAAAAATCAATAAAAAGTAGTATATAATAGCTATAGAGTTCAAACAAAGTGCATTCATTCCCTAGTCCCTAGGAGTACCCCTGATATATACGTGCAAAACTTAATGAAAATCAGACCTTGTTGTGTCATCAAAAATAGCGAAGGAGTTGGCTGAGTTTTCCCCTATGTTTTGGCTAGTCATTGCTCCATAAATATAGCACCTATTTGAAGGACCAAGCCTTGTTCCTATTAAAATCAGTTGCAAACCTCAGACAAACTTTGGCACAGGTCTGGGGGCCCTGGTACTTGCTGTGAGTGCGGTGGGGTGCTCAGCGGGGAGCTGAGCGTCTCCCTCGTGGGGCTGTACGTTTGCTCTGGGATGACCCAGGTGGTTGGACACGGGGACAACCCCTCGCTCCTGGCTAATATGATCCCAGAGTATAAAATTAATGGCTTGTGTCTCCTCGGTTGGTTGGCTTGCAACCACGACTGCAGTTCTCATTTCCATGTGTGTTCACACGAGCTCGGTGTATTTAGTAATGGTAAGTCTATGGTTAATTTAGGATGCAGAGACTTTTTGCGCTTATTTTTTGGTTTTAAATGCAGGAGAATGGTCTGTTGTAATTCCATACAACGCTGGGCAATGCACATGTACTTACCTCCTGAGTCAGGATGTGAGGGGAGAACGTGGTGCATGTTCCTGTGCAAAGCTCCGGGCAGCAGCCGGGGCAGGATGGTCCCCACCAATGCAGCCTGCACAGCACCCACCGCCCCATCCGTCCCACCCTGTGCTGCCTGGGGCAGGCGGGCAGGGACCGAGCCCCAGCTCCGTGGTTCTGTGGGTCCTTCATGAAGCCTGGCCTCCTCGAGCTCGTTCAGAAATGGGAAATTATCTGAAGTCAGTGGAGGACATGCAGAGTTTTACTAAAAAGCTGCCTTGTGACTTGCTGCAGAAAGAGTAACTCCATGCCTCAGTTATCCAGGAAATACTTGATTTATAGGATTCTACTTGCAGGATAACACCTCTGTTTTAGTTTTTTTTCCTTTATATTATGTGATTACAAAGTATTTTGTAAGCATATAAAACACTTTTTCTTCACATAGTAGTTTCATCAACCCTTTTTCTATCTTCCCACTGACACTGAATGACCCTCAACCTTACAATCTAACAATTTTTAATAAAGTCAAAGAAAATATAATATTGAGAACATTCCTAACCTATTAAGTTTAAGCTGTGAGACCCCAAACCGAGGCCAGCTGAAGACAATGAGAGCCTTTCTGTTTGTTTCCATGGGTTTCATAAACTTTGTTTGTGAAGGAGGCCCATCAGGAACAATGCAATTAGGAATCCATCCATCTGAGCCTCTGCTTTGCTTCACTTAAAAAAAAACAAAACAAAGCCAAAATATTTTTATTTTGCTCATTGAAAGAATACGGGAAAGGATGAGAATAGAGACATCCATTCTGGCTCTGAGCCAACCCAGTTTGGCCAAGAGGCAAGTTTCCTATAATTTAAAGATATGCTACAAAAAAGAAAACCCATTGTTGTTCCAGCCTTTGCAACTAAAAAAAAAAAACCAAACCAAAACAGAATAGGCAGCAAGCTATAATAATTTAAATTAGTTTAAAAAATAATTCTTAGAACTTTCTTTCCCAGTAGACAGGCTCCTTGCTGCAGTTAGTCATTATGCACCCAGCCCCGATACAATGGCTGGCTTTGGGGCAGCAAACTTAAAATGCAGTTTTGCAACTCCTCAGATGAGTAAACTTTACTTATGTCCCACTCACATGAGTAAGGCATACTTAAGTAAGAAATGGTTGAAGGGTCTGGCGGGCTGACAGCAGTGGAGGAATGAATTGAGCAATGGCTTTTAAAACTGACTGTCAGCATCTCTATAAACTTTGCATGTATTTCTGCCACAGAGATTTTAGGCATGGGCACTGCAATGACCCTGGGCTTAGTAGGCAACAAATCAGTACCTTTCATTTTGTTCAAACAGTTTCCTTCAAAAAATAGCTGCAATAACTATATCAACATATCTTTAAAATTTACCAAGTTTGAAGAGGCAAAATGTGAACATGGTTGTGGATCATGGGGTTGGTGAGGAGAAAGGCAGCCTTGCTAAATGCACCTAGTATTTGAAAGCTTGAATTATCAAGCTTCAGGATATTAGTTTAAACTTGCGAAGCTGATAGTTGGATTAGCGAGTCTTTTATATATGTTAGATCTTCCCGAGTGCACTTTTCAGCTTCTGGTAATATTTAGAAATAAACAGCACGTATATGTATTTTCACCTTTCTGGAGTCTTTTATGGGAATTAGTGAGGCTGAATCTCAGGAGACAGCTTTATTTTGTTAACTCTCTAACACATTTTGTTTCATGTTGAGTCTTTGGGAGCTCTAATATGTTTTGGGTGGGTAATGTTTCCATATATTACTGCTCCATTCATAATCCATTACTTGGATAATTCCTCATTGTGAGACCTGGAGAAATTATGGTATTCACAAGCATTTTTTGAATATTTATATAATGTCATAGCAGGGCTTAGGATATCAGTTGGCTGGAGACAAAGGCAAGATCCTCAGTTATTCTCATACTTAAGTGCCAGTTTGATTCCTTAGCAGAAATGTAAATTGCAACATTGGAAGGCAAAGACTTATTGAACAAGAGGATTACATTGTAAAGTAGTTATTTCAACAGCTGCTGCCCATAAGAGGGGATCTGAATTTTGCAGGAGCGTAATTTTCCTGGACAGAACTCTTTGATGAAGTTAAGAATATCAACACAATTAAAAAGACAAACATCCACCAATTTCTGTGTGCTGTGCAGAGCATGAGATGTCCTCATGCAGTCCCTGAGCTGAAAGCTTCTCCCATACAGAGCAGGAGATAATAGTTTGGTGTTTTTAAGGAGAGCTCATGTCGAGCAGCAGTCTGGCCTCTTCAAAAGATGCAGGCTCAAGTGGTCCAGATATAACATTGCTGGAATTTTTCCTTGTGCTGTTATCCATGTCGCTCCCAGCGTTCCGACTGCTGTTTCTGGCCAGCAAAGTTAATCTTTGCTCCTACTAAAAGGCTTTATTTTCTGGCACAAAAGGCTGCTGCCTTCCATCCCCTGAGGATATCCAAGTGTCACTGGCACATGAATGGCTCCTCGGGTGGATGCTGGGATTATTCCATAGGAAAGGTTAACGGCCATAATTTTGGACTTGGCCACTTCCATCTGATAATATAAATTATGTTTACAGAGGTGAAAAAACACTATTCGTTTAACTTCTCAGCAGTGGAAGGCGTAAAACAGACCAGGTAAGTGGCTTGCCGCAGATCACACGAAGAACCAGACTCAGAATTCAGAACAAATATGAATCCAATTTCCAGTTTCTAGGCAGTAGGTATTTTTTCCTGTCTCCTTCCTTTGTAGCAGGAGTTATATTGTGACAGTTACTAATGGATTGCAATCATCATGGTTCTTATAACAGTGCGCAGTATAACCATGCGGTATAACAACAAGGCTTCAGTAAATAATCCATTTTGGCAAGCTGACATTCAGGAGAAGTTTATTATATGTAAATAACAATTGATTTAGTTCTGAATCACTTTCAGAGACTCCTCCTGGTTCTGGGACCCGTTGCATGGGAAGGGAATATTGGAAGGGGGAGAGAACGTGGGAACTGCCTAGTCTGTTGCACAAATACACAGCTGAAACATGATACAAATGGCAATGTGACATTTGAAAATTCAACAACAGGAATATTGTTTTCCCTCTGTAAGTTTTGCTCGATTCACAGGTAAAAGGAGTCTCCCCATACGACTAGGAAACAGTAACTAATCCCTTGGAGCAGTTGAAGATTGCATTGGAGAGGCACAGACTTGGCCATGGCCTGGTCCCCACAAGAAAGGTGCCATCCTACGTCTGGGCGTTCCCTGCGGTGGGCTGGTCCTCTGTCGTAAACCATGGACTGAAATTCTCCGGCATCCAAATGGAAACGTGGGGTGAAGGTTGTGGGTGGTCAGGATGCTGGAGTCCACGTCACACAGAAATGAAGGACTCACATTTGCATGTGTTTGGGAAGCCCGAGGAGGATCTGGAGTTTATCTGTGGTAGTTAAATCTAATAAGAAATACTCTATAGAAAGGCCTTTGCAAACACTAGTGGGTATTAGTCTTATGTTGAGAAAATATTGAAAATGATTTAAATTACAATGTAGGTATTTGCTTTTCCTGGAACTAAATCACACTGTTCTTGCCTAAACAAAGCCTCCGCGTCTGCAGTGGCAGCTTTGATTTGCCTAATCTGCTAGGCAGTACTGAACCGGGCGTCACCAGAGTGCTTGACCATGTGCTTAACTTTCAGCACAGGCTTACTAACCCTGCTTAAAAGTAACCAATTTACTTAACTGGGTTGCAGAGGGACGTCCTGAATGCCTGTTCTGGTGCTTACTCAAAGTTAATGGTGTAAATCCATTGTTTTTGAAGGAATATGACCTGGATTCTTTTGTTCTTACTACAGAGACTTCCCAGTTGTTGCAGGGTAAGGTTGTTGGGTTTTTTTTCTATGGGGCTTGAATTTAAGCAGAACTGTTTTTATGGGAAGTGTGATGTTGCTTGTATTGATTCGGCAACTGGGGAGATGGTGTTACTGGGTGACCTTGAAAAATGTGATAAGTGGCAAGGGTGCTGAAAGGTTGAGGCACAAATGGGATGGCTAAAAGCATGTTTATTTCTAGCATGTGAGGCTAGAGAGGGGTGAAGTTCATGGATCTCTTCTCCATAAGAAGAAGCTCCTCAGTAGGCATGGGGTACTTTCCACCACATTCTTCTCAGCTTTGCAGAGAAAATATTCACAGGTATAATAGGGTTATGTGAAACCTGACAACAGCAGACCTGGAAACCTTAAGAAAAAAAAAAAAAATTGAAGGGGAAATTTTAAACCTGAGACCCACCTGCTACTCTGGTTTTTGTTGAAAGTGATACAGAAAGAGATTAAAAACAGCAAAAAAAAAAAAGTACATGAGTGAAATTGTAAACACTTACTTTACTATGCACGTAACAGATGCATGTGAACGTAGTATGTCGCAGCAGAGTAAGGAAATTACCAAATGTTTCCCAGCCCCGGTCTGGTCTGTCTGAGATGGAGCAAACATGCCCCCCTGGGGTGCAGATGGTTCCTGTACTACTTAGGCATCCATATAAATATTTCTGTTTGCCAGAATGAAGCAGAGATTTTGGCTGTTAATGATTTATTATTCTCAGCACAGTGATAATTTAGTGGTTTTCCTAGTAAATTAGCCTGAACTCTTCAAAGAAAACTGTGAGAACCAGTCCCTACCCCTGCAAACGATCCAGTTGCTTGTGCAAAGGAGCGTGGCTTGGCCAGCTACTCTGGCTAATTAGGGATTAGCAGAAAAATAGAAAACATGCATTAAAAATATTATCAATGTCACAATTTTGTATTGCAAGAAACACACAGAGGTGCATATGAGCAGGCAGGGAGTGATTTTATGGCTTTGTGGCATTAGTGCAGCAGTGATGAGATGTCATCTCCTGGTGGAACCCTGCCAGCCGAAGGAAACGGGAAACCAGGGGACTTGGAGATAGATGCTGCAGGAAAGAAAAATAGGCTCGACAAGTCTTCTTGCTGAAACATTTATATAAAACTGTTCTTAGAGATTCCGATGTGACAGCCTTGGGCTGGAAAAGGAAGAAATCCTCCATCTCACGCTGTCTACAAAATGTACTGGAGGTTCTACCTAATTCTGGGAAATGTTAAGGCAGATAATTGGAAAAATGGGAACAGAAAATGTCATTCTTTAAGATTCCCCCAGTTTTAAGAAAAATGTGAAACCTCTGACATTCAAAAGAATCAGAGAGTTCTGCAACCAGGACATTTGTTGCTTTGTCTGGTTAAAATAATAGCAAAAAAGGAAAGCAGCTGTCATGTATAAGGTTTCTGAAATACTACCAGTGGCTTGGACACCGCATGTCAATATTCTTTATTTTTCCAGGAGGATATTTACTGTGTTTCCTCATGATTCCTCCAGAAATTGATTGTCTTCCCAAAGTGTTCCCAAAGCAAATAAAAGTTGTGCTTATATTATTCTTTCCCAGTGTCCGTACTGCTTTTGAGCATTTACATTTGCTAGTACCTGGGGTAACCTGATGCAAATCTTTGGATAAAGTTCAAAACAAAACCAAGTGACGCAGATAATTAACAAAGTGGCTGATAAAGGCCCTCATTCACAACTCATCAAGCTAGCTGCTCTGTAATCATGGGATTTAAAAAAACCCCACAAAACAAACAAACACATAAACTTGGATTCTCTGTATTTGCCTTGCGGGCTGTGAGGCTGCTTTGGAGATTTGATTTTTCTCTATGGTCATGGAAATTAGACAGTACTTGTTGAAGTGGCACTTGAGAGTCTCAAGGAATCAGCTGGTTCTGGGTTAAACTTCACAAAGATACATGAGGGTTTTTGGCATAATACTAGACACCAAGTATTGTAGCATTATTTCATATTTCCTTCAATGGGAAAGTCCCAAATACATCCTGTTTTTAAGTTGTGTGTTAGAGGCTTCTGGAGACAGATTAATTTATAAAGTGAAGAATTAAAATTCCTCCTTCAAAGATGTGACACTCACTTGAAGTCCTCACAATAAGCTCACATTGTTGCAGGCACTATGGGTACTCACTGATTTGTTTATCTCTAGAACTCGCATTAATTAGTACTTATAAATACTTTTGAAGCATTTCATTCATAGAAGACACTGAGTTCCTACTGACTGCAATGAGACCATCTTTTAAAGCTACAACTTTACTGCTTCAAGCAGACTATACTGGAGGTTTAACCTTCCTGGATACATTGCTTTAATATTTTTTTTTGTTACTGCCATCAACTTCTTTTGGAAAAAAAAAAAAATGGTGGTGTGTAAGCAAAACTTCACAATGAAGCCACATAAATAATTAAAGAGCTTTAGCTCTTTTTGGTATTCATGCCTCTTGAAACTAAAGTATCTAGAGCCACCAAAGCTATTTGAGGAATTGTTGCATTTTCCACTTAGTGAGGAGGAGGCAGTCACTTTTCTCTTGCTGTCATCTGTGGTTCCTTTGTCTCTTTACTCTTTGAAGTACAATTTTTATGTTTCCTTTCTGTAAATTTAGACTGAGATGTGTTGGTTTGCACCTTAAGGGACTGAGCAACCTGGAAGGTGTCCCTGCCCACAACAGGGGGTTGGAACTAGGTGATCTTTAAGGTTCCTTCCAACCCAAACCATCCTAAGATTCATTCTATGATGCTATGATTTCAGTTAAAAGACTGTGGCCACACAGATGAAATATATGCATTAGGACACACTTAGTGTCCCAATATACTCTGAGGTTGGTGCACATGGTTTGCAGGGTTTGGAGTATGGGCTGTGTTTAATGTGCTCAAAAGAGAGTCTTGTCTGAACTCTGAGTTGTTTCAACTTCTGTGATAGTTAATCTTCTACTGAACTTTAACATAATTAATGCCTTTTTTTTCCAGGGATTTCATGATGTGGTGGTTGTTTTCTGTCCAGTGGATTTACCCCAGGAAAGCGTTGTCTGAATGCTTACCTGGGATGTGATGTCTGCCTCTGGTCAGTGGCAGGAGCCAGGGGTTGCCCGGTGCCTTCTGGTTAGTGTATTTTGTGGTCCCTAAATCACTGATGGCTCTTTGCCTTTGACACACTGAAAGCTATGGACATGGTTTGGCCTGTCCTTGATCTACACCTTTCCCTGGCAGGTAGTTCTAGGTTCAAGGAGATAATCTGTGGAAGAGACCTGCTCCCAGCTCTGTTCCATTCCCAGCAGTCGGACAGGGCAGGGTCTCTGCCGACACCATGCTGTTCAGCGCAAGAGGGGAAGAGTTTGGTGCCTGGGGATGCTGCTTGGGATGGCTGAGATTGCCCCGGTGTGGCGGTGATGCCCCATGGAGGAGTGTGCTGGACTTCCACACCCGGACCTGACAGGTCTGGCTGTGCAGTTAGTCCCGCTGTGAGTGGGCGGTTGAATGGGGTGACCTCTGGAGTTCCTGCCAGCCTCAGTTATCCTATGGATCCAGCAGTCCACATCACCTGTGATCTCTTGGGTAGCTCGAAATATTTCCCCTTCTGACACCCACTGGAACTTCTGAGCTGTATTTTCTGGGAATTTGGAAATGGGATGCTGGATCTGGCTCTCATGTGGAAAGGGTTTAGTCACGTGGAGCTGAAATAGCCATTTCATCTGGGTTTTCCTCCTTCCTTTCTGATTCTTTTGCAAAGTTTAAGTTTGAGGAATATGCAGTAGACATAGAAATAGCAGCCATTAGTCCTCGCACCCTGTGTTAGGTGTCAGAGGACACTATGGGCTTTGGTGCAGGACCCTTAACCTCCGGACTTGTTTGTGTGACGCCAATGATGACAAGGATGCTCTATGTTCAGAAATGAACCCAGTACTTGGAGAGGGGCAGAGGTGGTGGTGGGGGGGCTGTCCAGGCCGGTGGGCTGCTGGCGGCAGGTCCCTGCTGTCCCCAGGTGATGCCTGCTGGCACGGGTCCTGCAGACCCCCTTGGCCAGGTGCTGCCAGGATGCTGGGACTGATCTGTTTACCTTTGGAGTCTGCCTTGTCTTAAGGGACGAGGAGTTAAAACTCCTTCCGTCAATGTTAACATTCAAAGCTGGATAATAGGTGCTTGTAAACCAGGGGGAAGACCAAACGAGAAGAGAAATAAAGAAAAGTGCTGACTTTATTCTCAACCTGGGGAGTCCTATGCGGTGAAGGGTAGTGTCTCCTCGCTATGGCACTGCAGCAAATTTCAGGAGGAAAATGGTTATTTCTTCTCTCAGGCCCAGCCATCTGTCACAGTTATTGAGACACACTCCTGCTCCACTAACTCTTGCAAAATTGTCACTGAAGTTTGGAAAGCAGAGGTGTCTTAAAGCGGAACCTTCTTGTCTCATGCTTGCAGAAAGCAGCGGGGGGCACATGGGAACTGAAGCTTTTGAAAGGGGGATACATTTTCTTTGCTTTTTTACAATTAAGTCAGGACACCAAGAGCCGAGAACAGAATGGCACTTAAGCAACAGAGAAGGAAAAAAACAACAAACAAACAAAAAGTTGAGGACTATAGGCCATAACATGGCCCAGCTTCTTCAGGGAGGGGACTGTACTCCAGTGGGTGAAGTGGAGGTCGGTGAGGTGGGTTGGCATGTGCCCTGCCCCATGGCGTGGATGTGAACCGAGAAGTGGTGATTTGCATTTTATGGTATGGAAAACTGGTTATCACTAAAAGGCAGATTAGACTTTCATGTGGCTTTTGTTATTTACGAGTGAGTGTGTAATATGTTGTTGTATTAGTTCAAAGCCGACTGGAAGTAGCGTAGTTCTGTTCTGGAGTCAACTCAGACATTAATTTGCTTGTCTGAAAGCCAAACCTACTTTGTCTGGCCTCACGTGTTTTATTTACTGCTCCATCTTTTTGGAGCTCTTTGTCAATAGATTTACAAATACTGTCCGTTAGTGAGGAATTCTTGGGAAGAATTTTTTATATGGGATGTTTTCAGTTATCCTTCTACCTACTACTTAATGTGCAATGTTTATTTATTGTTGTGTTGTATGATTGCAATAAACAATTGTAGCTGTCAGTTTCTTCTGATTAAATACCGTATTTGTTAAATAAATAAAATGATAGTAATGAACTGGGCCATTCTTTGCATGTAATGTATGACTTTCATATTTCTGACACTTTGGAAGATATATGAAATGCTGATATGCAAGAGAAGGCTTGTAAATCAAAGGGAGCTGGAAAAGATTCGGATCTGCTTTCTAGCAGAGGGTCATCTTTGCCATTATAAACTCTGAGGGTACTTTTGACTTCTCTCTGGGCCAAGACATACTGGTTTGAATAGGAAGCCAGACCCAGAGGACATTCATTAACAGCTCATGAAGGAAGGATTTTAAGACACATGAGCTCTCTCAGGATATGCAGAAAGATTTGTGCGCACAATTAATGGGTCAAGGTGCTGGGTCAGGATTACATGTGGTGTCTCCATCCATGTTTCTGATGATCAGCACCCCCAGGTTGGCTTTGCCGTAATGATTAGTTATTGGTCCCAGCAGAGCCGCAATTGAGGTGCAATGATTTTTTCCACCTCAGATCCTACTACCGATAACGCTGAGGCACAACTGGCAGATACTGTCATGTGTGCTTTTTAATTAAACAATTGATTTTATTTTCATGCAAATGGAGCTGTGTTATTTGGGCTCTTAAATTGCATGGTTAATGCTGCAGGTTTCTCTGTTGGTGGAAGTAATGTGTGTAGTTTGGTTGCTGGAGGTGTTACAGCAGCTAGGCATTTCCAAGAGCTTCCTCGCAGCAGAGCTCAGCAATTCCCACCGATTCAGTAATTCATGTGCAAGGTACTCTCACACCTCCTCTTCATTTTATTCTCAGTATTCCGCAGAGCAACCTTATCTCCACCTATCAATTATTGTGGTATTAATTTATATCGCTCTGTATATCTCTCTTACTTTGCTGTTTGTCGCATGCTTACTTAAAATATGTCAACGTCCCTGAGCTGGTTCTGTAAAATGAGGCCAGAACTGAACACTGCAGGTTTATTTATGTGCTAACACCACAGCAGAGGGTTGGGTTTTTTTGGTTGTTGTTTTTTTTTTTTTTGTTTTTTGTTTTGTTTGTTTTTTTCTGAGAGGGCTTAAATAATGAACAAAAATAAGATTTAAAAAAGTTGTCAGAAGAGTACCCAGAGATACTGTGCAAACAGGAAGCGTTTTGATTATGTTTGCTGGTGCAAAATTAGTAAAGAGTTTGAAATCGTCTTGTGCTTACAGATTCCATTGTTTTCAAAGAATAATTCCATCTATTTTAACATTTTCAAGTATAATTCCATTGGTAATGGCTCTTCCTTTGATTGTGAACGACGCTAATTGAAAGGTGTGGTACAGTGTCTGTTTTGGCAGTTATGCTTATATCTTTTGTTTAAAAACTCAAAGTGTTGGCTTTCCTGTCCAGCCTTCCTTAGTATTTTCTGTTTTGGTGATGTGATGACAGACTTACAGTGTGTTTCCTTGTGTGTATGGTAACAGATGTTTATGTGAATAACAGACTTTTTTATGAAGGCACACACTTTATAGCCAAATACTAATTAAAAATAATTGCATGTAAGCATTTTTGTTTATTCCCTGTTGTGCATCTTTAATCATTTGAAATCACCTGCAGTTGAAAACTGAGGCAAAGATTTGATACTGCAATTATAGGAGGCCATCTGACTCTATATTAGAAAGCAACAGCAACATATTTGAAGAGGAAATTATTACAAAAAGTATGTGAATTCCTGCCCTCTCTGAATTTGCTTTTATAGAGGATGAAAATACCAATGCATTATTTTGTTAAACTAATAGGAGTTTAAGGTATTTTATCTACTAAAACAATTGGTTCTTGACTGACATCCTGTTCAGGACATATTCTGTGCACTAATAAGCTCATTACAAATATATTTTAATTAGACGTGTAACAGATGGTTCAGAGTAAATACGGACAGTAGTACTTTTTAAAGAATAGAAGAAACAGGTTCTTTTTAAGGACTCAGCATCTCAGTTTGGATTTTATCAATAGCTGATTGAGTTAAGCAAAGTGAAAATTACTGTCAAAGGCCCTTGAAATCATGAAAGAAGTAAAAACTAAACAAAACAAAAAAAAACCACCAAAGCCGGAGTTAGCAGAACTGTATATGTTCAATAAAGACTAATCAATACTGAAATGAAAGGGACATTTTCTCATGGTTCGACAGTTCTTTAATCTTTACACATAAGCAAAGGTGGAGTTTTCTTTTAAATCCTGCCTGTTGCTGACTTGCAGCACCCAGGTGAAAGACCATAAGAATTCGGTATGCTCCCTGCAGTTTTGGTAGGTTTGGATCAGATCCATAAAATAAATTAAGGAAGGGACCTTACTTTGCTCAATTTGCTTTGCAGAGCACAACACTTGGGAGGACAATGAAGGAAACCTCTTGCCGGAGGAGGGAGCGTGCCCGTGGGCAGCCTGCAATGGCTGTGGTCAACAGCATCTCCATCCATGTTTGGATTTCATGATGTATTTTCCTGGCTGGGTTGATGGCAGGAATTGCTACCTAACGTGCTGCAAGCCTTAGCTTTCCTATGAATGACACGTATTTTTCACAAATAATGCAGCAGGCCCTGTTAATAACATACATATCCATAGGTGAAGTCATGGAGTTGTATCATCAGGACGTTTAGGTGATGGTTCTGGTTCAGCATGTTTTATTTACTGTTTTCACAGAGGAGTGACTGGGAGTGGCTGTTCAAGCCCATTGTTTGAAGGGTCCTGGTGAAAGGAATTACTCTGCACCTCTGTTCTCATGGGGGGATCAGGTTGGTGAGAGGGGGAAACAGAGTGATTTAGGTAAAGTTCATTGTCATCCCTTCTAACTTTGGATTTTACTTGGAGAAGACCTCTGTGAAGCAGGTTTTGGGGTTTTTTGGTTTTTGTTTTTTTGTTGGTTGGTTGGGGATTTTGGTTTTTTTTTTTTGGTGGTGTGTTGGGGTTTTTTTTGGGATTTTTTGGGGTTTTTTTTTGTAACCAGGAAACAAATCCAAGTATTGTGCAGCCTGGTGTATTAGTTTTCACTATTGAATTAAAGAGTGACATCTCTTAAGCATATTTTCCTCCTCTAGCACTCCGATGCTGAACCTCTTCTTGGAAGGGCAGATCCCAAACCAAAATGATGGTGAAGCTCAGGACTGTAGGGGCACAATGGTCAGAAAAAAATAGATGAACAAAATGGACAGTGACATTGTCCCACCCTTAGGGCTGGATCTGCTGGGAAGTAGCTCTCATATACATACATATATATATATATATACACAGCCCTCCCCATAGTAGAGGCAAAATGTGTCCATAATGTGCAAATGTTAGGGTTTAACGTGTATGTTTAGAGCCCCCTTCTAGTGAGCTGGCATGCCTGATAGAGCAGCCATAGTTCTGGATGGATGTGGAGCTCCCTGGAAAAGCAGAGGTGTTAGCAGAGAGGCTGACTTTGGTGGGCAGGGGGACACTTGGGCTCACTTGGTGATGTTCTCCGTGGAGGTAGAGTGGCTGATGTAGCCACCTTGGCTCCTGGGAACCTCCTCCAGTGTGAGCCACCTCTGCAACCAGCAGCTGCAGCTGCTCGGCCGGTGCATGCATGTCATTTAATCAACCCGTATTCACTGGACTATCAAATGCTATGTTCCTTTTACCTTCTGGAACCTAATATCTTAGGGTAAACACGGCTCGAAGGAGGATCCAGCAGAAAATTTATATGATATTTGACCTTTTTGTAACATAACATTTCTGGAAAATATTATCACACGTGAGATTTCATGTACTAATATTGGGATTAATTACGTGATAGATGTAGCACAATGTAAGCGTTTTTGGCATTGTGCTAGTGCAGACAGAATATAGTTGTCTGCAATTCAGGCTGCAGAATAACTGTGATCATCTTTTCTTTTTGGAGAAAGGTTTCCATTTTAAAAGAGCCCTACCAGCTAAGTGCACACACACTTAGCTAAAAAGGGTGCTGTTGTAATCTGGATCTTTTCTGGGTCTGCAACTGTAGCACTACATAGATCATGTGTTAAAATCGCTAATAGTAAATAACTAACTGGTTCTTCTAATCTTAATTATTAGCTTTACTGCAGTACTACCATGTCGACTTCCAAAACCTCTTCCCTGCTTTCACCACTTTAAGTAAGAGCACATCAAGCTCACTGCGAGAAGCATTATGGATGTCACTTACAGTAAATGAGCAATTGTAAATTAACGTCAGCAGAGTAAGGCTATTTCTTTGGGGTTGAACCACTTGAACAGCTACTGAAAAATAAAGTTACTAGGAGAGATGGTTATATCTGGTGACCAACAATTGCTTAGTATCAGAATCTTATGAAGATTGCAATTTATATTAACATAGATGATGAGATCTATTTTTAGAACGAAACTAGATCTCATCATATTATCAAAAATAGGTTTTTCAGCAAAATACACTGTCGGGACTCTTTGGATGAACTGCCCCTGCTGTAGACTGAATTGTGTAGTTTAGGACCGGGCAACAACTTTTTCTAACATGTGGAGCAGAGTGACTAATTCTGACCTACACAACTCTGACGAAGTTAGGGGTAAGTGTTGTGTTCAGGCTCCGAGTGCCAGCTTTGGCTTTGCATCAGGTCTGCTTTTGGGACACTTTTTGGAGACAACATCAAAGCTGGTCCCTTGAGAACATTACACAGAAGCCAGTTTGGGGAGCAAAGGGAAAGTGCAGCAGCAACCCCAGTGTCATGTACTGGCTGCTGGCGAGCAAGCTGCCAGGTGGAGAGGATGCTGTACCAGCCCACGTGCCCAAGTCCATCCCACCTCCATGGCCTCCCTGTGTTGGGGTGGAGCACTCTGCATCAGCAGGTCGCCCAAGGCTCAACAGAAGGTAGAGGTGGCTTGTGGCAGCACTGCAGGTGGGCAGGGGGACACAGGGCAAAGAAGAGGGAACTTGACAAAGTTTCAGATTAAAAGAGTAGATGGAAATAATGGGGAGGCTGCTATTGCAGAAGTAGCTTTGTTGGTGTTTGGGAGCTTGATGGAAGTTTTGGTATATTTGATATATCTTGTAATTAGCAGGAGCTGAAGAGTGTTACTCTTAGCAAAACACAGTACAGCTGGAATGCTTAATAAAAGAAGATTTGACTTCACGGTAATTAAAATCCTGAGGACTTGACAGCATCCCCATAAAGATTAATTGCAAGCAAAGTCTATGTTTTTAACAGTTGTGATTTATGCCTTCCTACTTTTCGAAAACCGGCAAATGTTTTCCCCAGCCAGACCAGGGCTTACAGGCTTCTCCACGCCATGAACACAGCTTGGCTGCCCTTTCTGGATTGCGAGGATTTTAGGTGTGTAGCTGAAATTGCAAGAGGTATACACACAGGCTCTGTGAACTGACTCAGTGCTTGCTCCGCGCTTTTGACGCTGTCTTGTTACCTTTTATGCTGCATACTGGTCCATTAGCAAAGCAGATCCCTACCTCCTTCCCCTCCAAGTGCCATATGCACATGAATAGATCCTGGAGAAACTTCAAGCGTATTTTTTCCCCCTGTTGGTCACAGTTTCAGAAAGAACAGAATACTCTGAAGTTAAGAGATGACCTCAGAAAGGAGCAAAATTAGAATAATAGGTACCAAGAATGTGCCTTCAGTCCTGTGGAAGAATGCTGTATTGTAATTATTTTACATCTGTTTTATATTCCATTTGAAAACACAGGTGCTCAACCCCAGTGAAAATTACAAATAAAAAATCAGTATTAAATTTGAAAGAAATTAGAGTGCATGGGAAAGAAGAAAAGTAATCAGAGCCCAAGGAGGGACTATGCTCAGAAAGGATTAGGAGGTGCCAATCCTTTTTCAAAGGCATCACTTGCTATTGGGGAGGGAAACTGGCGGGGACTGTCCTGCACCGTGCTGGGCACAAGCTGCACATAATGTAGGTGCCTGAATGCGTCCAGTAATTTCTTCTAAGAGCTCTCCATTCAAGGCTAGGTAATAACATAATCTGCTATCTACCACAGGGGCGCACAAGGTGTGCAGATGGGAGGTGGAACGTAAATTAGTATTTGAAGTTACGTCACATTAGTCAAATTTTACCTGCATTTTATTGGTAAAGGTCATGAAGGTAGAGTTTGAAAGAAGATGCACTTTGTAGCACTTACATCTCTCAAGAAGACAGTATTGACAACATTTTCAAAGACCTTTGGAAAAAAATGTTGAAACTATGTGGCCCAATATCCGTTCCTTGCCTAGATCACATCTTATAAATTCTGCGTCTTTCTACAGTTACATCACACATTACATTATTTATATTGTAATATAGCAAATATAGTAATGGATAAATGCTTGAAAAATTACTTTTTGGAGGTATCCACAGAGAAAAGAGATTGCTATTTAAGTGCTTCAAGAGTGATATAATGAAAATGTCTGATACAGAAATATTCAAAAGATTTTCCAATTTATTTAACTGTATTTGAGCAGGCCTTTGAATGTTTTAACCATCCAGAACATGTTTTTCTGCTTTATTTTTGTATCTTGAGGGAATAAATGACCTTTGAAGGAAAGCTGAACTTTTCTTCAGTGAAGCACTTGGATTGGTCGCAGGTTGTGAAAAAGTTCACTTTGTGTAATACCGTAAGTGAAGTAGTTGTGACACCAGAAGTAGAGGAATGGCACCAGATGTTGTTATTGTCATTCCTATAGCAAGAATTGTCAGTGATTTTTTTTATCTTAGGAAGAAAAAACATTACAATTATGTAAACCATTGCACAAATGAGAAAGAAATATTTTTTTATCCCGATTTTGGCTTCCTTTTCTGTTTTGAAATTTGCAAAACCCTCCAGATTGCATTATATTTAGGCGTATTTCATTTGTAAATTGTAGAGATGTGGGGTTTTGCAGTATTTTGAACGAGATTATGACAGCTTTGCACATATTGCTGCCTTTGTCCTTTGCTCATTTTTATTTGACACATTAGTTATTTTCAGAATGTAATAAAATCTGGTTTAAGTGTGAATTGTTTCTTGCAATATTAAGATTACTATTTTCTTTTTATGAAGCAGAATTTCAGAAGATGCATTCATATTTAAATTTTCAGTCTTTCAGACGAGGCCTGGCATGTTTTATGTACCATGTGGTTCTCAGCTGATGATCCCTATTTCAGGTTTATTCCTGGTGTTGCATGCGATGACGTAGCTATTCCAGCTGTGCAGGGCATCACATGCTCCTTTATTTTATTTGCATCACCTGCTTCAGACCAGGTTTGATGCAATCGTGGTCATTAATATCATTTGATCTTCATCATGCAACAGATACTAACAAAGCGGGTGCTTATGCTGTGATCTCTGCTTGTGTGGTAGCGCCCTGCGAGGCCCTGGTCATCCCACCGCTCCCCAACGGACCCCACCCCCTCTTCCATATTCAAAGATAATTTGCTGCTCTCTGTGCTGAGTATCGTTTCTTTTTACTTCAACTTTGAACTCAAGTGCCAAAATTTATTGAAGAATTTCTGATTGCTAAGAAATCTGTGGAGAAATGTGGCACTCTAGAATATGTTTTTATTCTAATAGAAATAAAATTTTAACTGGAATTGCATTTCTAGTGAATAACTTTTGGATGCAAGACGATTAAATCATTTGCTTTTACTGTCTTACACTAAAAAGTGCTAGAAACAAATTTAATTGTTTTTACAGTAAACATTTAATCTTTATTCACAAAATGATTATTGATGTTTGATGGATGAACAGTAGTGCTCCAAAGCATGGCATGTAGGTCTGTTTGGCAGGCACAGAAGGAAAAGCCATTTCACGTCACCCATCCGATAGGTCTGCTGGGCTGGCTGGAGGGGCGCTTCCACTCTTTCCATGGGGAGACTAATACTCAGCACTATGTTTTATTTCTACTTTATTTTTTGCACTTGTAATTTCATTAAACTGATGTCAGGAAATAACTGCAGCTTTAATTATTCGTTTCTTTTGATTAACTGTCTTAAAATAAACATTATGCTAGTCTTTCCATTCTTTCCCCTTTTTCCATTACTTATCCAACTTGCGCTGTTCATTAATCTTGGGGTTTTTCCATGACACCCTAATGGCTCCTGCTGCCCAGCAATCATTTTCTCAGTGCAACTTGTCACCAGCTTTTCTATACATCAGCCCCGCTCATCTGTCAGGGCTGCAGGTCCACAACGGCACCATCCGGGCAGCACCGGGGCCCCCCTCTGCCTGCCCCTGGCCAGCTGCCGCAAAAATCCCCCAAATCTTCAACCCCTCATCCTCTATGCTAACATGGTGTTTGTTCTCCTCTTCCCATACATAGTCACCTTGCACCCTGCCACAGGACACCAACAGTGGGGATCAGGCCAGATCCATAGGATTAAGGCTTGAGAGGGCATAAATGTAGATTACAGCCTGGCAGGGCCAAGTGGCGAGCAGCTGCTGAGCTATCTGCACTGGTGTTCCACTGCTGCCCCCTCTTCTGGGTACGGCTTGGTAGGTTTTGCTGTAATCTTACAGTTCTTCTGCACCTCAGATGATACTCAAAATATGGAAAGCTGGGCGCTGAATTCCACGCGACTGGCATAAATATATATTAATAGATGTAAATGCAGTGGGTTTCTCCCAATTCTTTCAGACACTACGAGCGCACGTTCCCAAAGTTGTCTCCTAGCCCACGAAGGCTAGAACCCTTTTCCAAAAGGGAAAACTGAAACCCTGAGTTAACACCATTCCCAAAACCTCAGCCTCCAAATTGTGTAAACTAGTTGCAAACCCACGAGCAGCCCCAAGGAGGAGGGCAAGGCTGTGCTTGAGTCCTCAGGGTCTCCTTGTGCCCCCCTTGCCTTCTGCCCTCTCCAGAGCCGGTGAGATGGAAGGCACCAGTGTTTATTCCGTCTGTAGACCTCACTACGAGCTCCGTAATTTATTCAGGAAATCTCCCAGCTTTATGGACAATGAAGAAATCCTGTTGCCTTGCCAGAGGGCTTTTAAGCTGTCTGAAGGGGCACTTCCCTCCCATACCCAGAGAAAGTGTCAGCAAAATCTGTGGGTGCTTGGGATGGAGGACATCCAGGGAAATTCAGCCTGCTCCTTGACCACCCGTTCGATTCCACCACAAAGCCTGTTTTCATCTTGTCTTGTGCTTCTTCACACCCTCGTTGAACACCCTATTAACAAATTGTGTAAGTCTCTTGCCCAGGATATTACTGCTCCACCAGACTGTTGACTCCAATTTCATAAATGTGTAAGAAGTGAGCAAATTAAGTAGTATGAACTATGACAGTCCTCTGACACTGACAGTGTAGTGTACTGGCCCACACATGCTGTACAGCATAATGATTACATTACAATCTTGTGATATTATTCAAAATGACTTCAGATAAATGAATGATAAACTAGGGGTTATGCTTCCTTTATTACAGGGCTGATAAGGTAGCTAATCAGTGTCCAAGTATATGTCATTACATAAATTATGAACCAGGGTTTGATGTGTATTCCCAAAGAGCCGGAGCCCGAGTGTCATCTGGTATAACTCTGCAGCCTGAAAAATGAATTCTGAAAACAACAGTCGGTTTTGTTCTAACTGTATTAATAAATTACTAATAAATAACCTTAAAAGGTTGCGAGAGAGTCTTTTAATCTATTAGCAGAATTTCTTACTAACTAATCCTACGTTTTCTTTCATATTGAAGATTAGCTTCCCATGCAAGGATTTGAACCCTCATGCCCCCGCTAAAGGAATGATCTTTTGACAGCTCTGAAAAGAAGAAATAAGTCATGCAGATTGCTCTTCCCCTGCCCAGAATAAACTCACTGCAGTTTGGAAAGCGTAACAGGAGGGCTGAAGCTGCGGCCGAGCCTCTCGGCAAACCACTGGCGGGTTTCGGCAGCCGGGGCACGTGGCTGCTGCCCATCGCTGTTGTCTTCTCAGGGCAGACGGACTGCAGCAGGAGGGTGAGTCCAGCGGCAACCTTCTCTCACATCCGCTCATTTACACCTAAATATTGCTAAGGTGAAATGACCCAGCAAGAACTTTGCTGACTGCAACATTTTAAATAAAATGACGTGATATTTTCAGGAAAGGGCAAATGAGCTGCCACCCTGGTGTTCCACGTATCATGTACGTGGAGCAAGAAGTCTTAAGCTGATCTACTCTCTAGGTAGTCAAGCAGATCAATCAGTAAAAATAGATATTATTTTTAAAGTAATTATATATGCTTGGTTACATGTTTTGATTATATACTTTTCTGAAAAAAACCCCAAACAACCCACCCCAAAATCCTGTGAATCAAGAACAATGTTGGCTTCTCTACGAAATTTTAAAATATGAAGTGGCTTTTTCTTTTCCCACAGTGAAAACTCTTTAGGCAAAGGGGAGAAAATTTCTCTTCTATAGAATTGCCACTTTCTGTCAAAGGCACCTTTTGAAGGTCTTTGACCAGCTCTGTTGGTGACTGTATGCCCACACAGTTCAGAAATGTTGAGAGCTGGGGGACCAACATTTGGCTTCACTTACATGTACGCAAATCCAGTGCGCTCTAGTCTATACCTCTGACAAGACTTCAAGGTTGAGTTCATCTTAACCGCTACTGAACTGAGCACATTTGAGTGAAGATTGACTTATAGAGCACTCGGATTTACAGATACTACCAGTAATGTTTACATAGTTCTCTCGGTGTTTCAACTGTAATCCTATTGCTATCAGAATTCAGTTTAAACCTTATTTTTCATTTAGTTGCCGAAACGTAGCTGGAGAGTCACCTGTGATTTGTATAAGCATAAGAGAAAGAAATGAGGCTTTTCCTTTTATTGATGCCAAGGTGTATGTTCTATATGTGAATTATAGCTACTTTTGTAGTGACCACAGGGATGAATCTGATGTATGATGAAGATGTGGGAATAACCTAATTACATATCTTGCTTTGACATTTGCTTGTCCAGTGTGCCTGGGCTGTGTTAGTAGTGGGGAGGCTGGTCGGGGCTACCTTGGTTTTGGAGGCCAGCCCCAGTGGCTGCTACAGCAGCTGGAATCTGCAGTATTAGACCTGCCGTTCACAACCATCTCCTAGCTTCATTATGCTCCCACTGCCACCATCTCTGAATTTTCCTGGCATGCCTGTAACCCACCTCTGCTCCGGAGGGGTCTGCACAAGAAGCTGTCTCTCTGCCTCTGCCCGCTATCTGCTGGCAGGGGTTTCGAGCACAACAGAGGAGATGTCACTGACCCCCTATGCTACTCTTAGACCAAAAGGTGCCAATTACGAGCACCAAATTGTCTTAGCTGTTTGGAGAAGCTGTCCCGATATCTGCAGCTGGGACTACTAAATGACAGAAAGAGTTTTGTAAGAACTGTTAAAAGCATCCTTTAGCAAATAAGAACAATGTTATCATGGACATAGGAAATAACTATCTGCACTGAAATCTCAGTTAAACAGTTCATGTACATCCAAAACATGATAGGAACCTTCACAGATTTTTTGAAGCATAATGAAAGCATCTTCAGGGAGCAGCTTGTATTTCTACCTGTAAAATCTGTTTTATGACAACTCGGAGATGCATAAGTCTTCCCAAAATTGGATGCCCAGATTAGATTTTGGCAGCTACCACTCATCAAAGCATCGGCATTGCAGACAACATTGCCCTTTCAAAGATTTTCTTTCAATTGTTTGCCATTTGCCATGTCGTACTGAAGATCCTGTTCTTCAGTACCTGAAGAAATAAATAAACAAACAAACACTAAAGTTAATCCTTCCTCTGGGCTTTCTAGTGAATGCACATTTCATCATTTCAGCTGGAACTCCCCAAGGTCTGACTTTGTGCTGCAGTTACTGTATGACTCTGTGTGGTCCAAAAATAGGACAGTGGACCAGGAGTGAAGACATTTGGGTGTTACTTGTGGATCTGCTGCAAACCGTTTCGCTGATCTTGGGTAAACCTCAGCCCATGCCCACATGTGCCCATCTGTACAGAGAGGACAGCAAACAATAACTGGTCCGTTGCAATGAGGATCTTCCTCTGCTGCTGGTGGTGGCACACACTGCACAATCCAGCACCAGCGCTGCTTTCAGACCTGAGCTTGGCTTTTCCAGGCCTGATGCTTAGAAATAACAATCATTCATTTGTCAATGGAGCAAATTTGGTCTGAGTCCAGGAACATGGAGTGGTATGGTGCTACCTTTATAGATGTTTTTCACAGAACAATCTACATTTAGCATTTTCAAATTGTTTTCATTGATTACGGTATGAAAATGTAAGTGCAAGGTATCTCATAAGTAGTCTTTCAATATTTCTGTTTCAGACTTTAGAGAAAACAGCATCAGTTCTTCCTGTTGTTTTTTTCATTTGGGCTCAGTTGTTCTAATTTGCATCAGAGATAAAAGGAGTTACATGGAATTACACAGGATATGGTACCAGCCCTCGAGAGCTTGCTGTCTAATTGAAGACTAGACAAAGCAAGTGACATGGAAGAAGACAAAGAGGACAAGAGTAACAGCCATCAGATAATGCCATATGCTATCTGAGATCTAAAGCGGATGGCTCTGAATCATCTGAATGTACTATTAAAATTTAATTCATTAAACGCTGTACACCCTGATTGCTCTCAACCATCAACAATTTGTCCACTTTTTTGTAGCTGTCATAACCGTCTCAGAGACTGATGAGATTTGAATGTTTTGAATAAACATCTAAATTGTGCATGTTTACCAAAATCAAATCCCAAAGTACGCAGCACTCTCTGATCATTAGTGAGAACTCATCAGCCGTAAGCGAGAAATCAGTTCCTCCACTCGAGCTCTTCAAAAAGCCTCTCTTCAGGAAAAAGGAGCAGCAGAAAGAGAAAATTAGCCTTAACCAACACAGAAATAGATTCTGAGCCCACCAGCTCATAGGAGATCACAGTGACGATGAATGAGGGTCCCTGAGAGTCCCCTTCCCATGTCCCCATCTCCCTCTTGCTGGGAGTCTCTGGAACTTAATATTCATCAAATGAAAAACGTTTCAGGGAAACTCAGAACAGGGAAAATCATGGCTTAAACGGATTCTGTGTGTAGTTGGCATGTTATGTATTTCAACAAGATTTTAAATCTTTTTCACTACTATCCCCTGAAGCATCCTGGCTAAAGCCATGGCTCTTCTTGATGAACATAGCCTTTGGCTGCGGTGGCCCCATGGACCACAAGGTGCTGGGGATCTGGGAGGTGGGTGTTTGCATGGTTCATGATCTCCATCACCTCCAGCATGGGCACCAGGATGAGCTCATGTCAAAGGGAGGGGCTACAGCGTGTACGCACCAAGGGAGATTTCTGCGTTTGGGGTGGGTGGGTGGACATGGTAACCGGGTGAAAGCAGTTGCTCAGGGGCTGTTTCCTGGTTTTTAGGGCCAAAACTTTATTTTGCTCTGCAAAACCAGAGTATATGGTCCTTGCACAAGGCTCTGGGCAAATGGGTTGTAGAGGGGCTGTGCATGGGATGCTGGCCTTACAGAAGTCTGCAGTAGTGCAGGGATGTCCCACCAGCTCTGGGCACCCTGGGCCCCTGGAATTAGGTTTCCGTGTCCTAAAGATATCATACAAAAACCTCTTTGGCTATTTAATCCAGCCATAGCCTGAGAACTACAAGCAGGATATCTTTCAAAGAATTTTTAAACAAGAAAATGCAGAAGCAAAACAATTGCTTTATCACCTAAAATGATGTGTGGCAGTTTGGAAGAGGAATATTTTTTCTTGTGCACAACCCCAGGAACTGAACTGAGCATACATTCTTTGTACTCTTATACTATTCTCATCAGTTGCTTCGTACTCATATTAATAACAATTAATTGTCATTTTATCCTGATATAACTATGTTGACTGAAATAGAGTCACACAAGGGATTAATTTGGTCCAGTCTAGTTTTCCATCATTGCATTTCTTGCTTGTGTTTTTTCGAAGCATTATTATAATAGATTAATTTGAAAATTGTTAATTGTTCAATTGTTAATTGAAAAGTTAATCTTATTCTCCAGATTCTCCAAACATAAAACCACCGATTCTTCTCAGCAAATATTTACAGACCGGGACTTGGGCAGTAACTGAGTATGCAGCTGTCAGAACTGTACTAAAATTGGAGGACAATAGCAATTTTTAAAACCAAACACAGTATTTACAAAGTATGTTGCACACAATGGACAATATTGTAAAAGAAAAATATAATACATGTGTACAATAAGGTGAAAACAAATACATTTTCATTTTTTATTTTGTTGACTGGTATACAAGGTTCTAAAAAGGATTTTTTTTTCCTTTGTGAAGAACGCACTACAGATTTACAATATTATATTCCACTGTATACATTTGCTAACAAAAAATACCACTACTGTATCCACACCAGTGACAAATCTGCCAGAAAGTGACTAGTTGATATGCCTTTTTATTACTGCAGCTGCCTTGTTTTTTCTAGTCAAAATAAAAGAAAATCACAGGATCCTTAAAATAATAGCTGACAGCAGGTAGTTACTGAGAAATGCATGTCCCTGGCTCTTAACTTTGTAGCATCCATCCAGATGGCAGATTAGAGGCTGGGATCTGCAGGTTGGTGACAAATACATGGGTAATAGCATTCAGCTTGCCTAACTGTAAAAGTGAATTCACTATTCCTCTTTGATTGTAGACCTGACATGTCAGATGAGAGGAGGCTCTGGAAGAAGCTGCCAAAGCAATAGCACAAATAAATGCCAGACACAAGTGCCGCTTGATGTAGGATTACAAACACTGTACCTATCATCAATTCAAATTTAGCTGATATGTAAAGTCAGCGGTGGCGTTACATCAGACGAGCAGCACAAGCGGAGGGCTGACGGGTACCTGGGCACGGTTACACGAGTTGGGAGGCCCCCAGTGACCTCTCCCCACAACACGGCAGCAGTGATTGGGTTTGCCACGAGAAAGCAACGCTCCTGGAATTGCACTCACAACATATGGCATGCGGGGTGCTTAGCATTCACCACCTAATTTGTCCCTCTGCCCTTCCCTACACCACATTATCAATCACTTGGCTTTAGAACAGCCCTGATCCATCTCCCTCCCTCTCGCTTTTTTTGGTGGTTGGGTGTGTTCCCCGCCCCCCCCCCCCCCCCCCCCCCCCGCCTCCTTCTTTTCCTGAGAAGCACAAACCCAAAGTCAGGAAAGAGGTGGTGCAGGCTCGGTGCTAATCTCTGAAGTCTGACTTTGCATGGAGAAAGTCTTCCAGCAGCTCAATTACTTCAGCCAATAATTAGCAGTGCACACCAGCTGAGGGTCTCTGGGCTGAGCCTTGCCCTCTGCATTAGTTACAGGGCAGAAATCACATGTTGTGGGAGTTTTGCATTGTCATTGCAGGGAAGTGATCCTGGTGGGAACAGAAACGATGGTTTCCAGGGCTTTCTGCAGTCTTAGTGTGGCACAAGCTCGGGACCCTTGTGCTTTCATTGCTGGTGCTGGAAAGATGATGCTGAAAATGTCAGACAAAGCTCCTGTACTCTGTGGTGGGAGGAACTTTATCCTAATATTCCTATTCCACCTCTTTCTGCATGGGGCAAGCTGCCATTGTATCAATATAAAAATACAGCGTCTCTTCTTCATAATCTTCATGTCTTGTTTTTTTCAGTGAAGATGGGGAGTGACACTGTTGGTGGTGTTTGGAAAGATGCAGGCGGAGAAAATCTTTACCTTATAATTAATTATAGCTCAGGGCTTCATGTTCATAGTTGCCTTCAAACTCCAGCATGTTCGCTCTTTGTTAGGACTAAAGCACTATTCATTGAAGATAGCTTTTTGAAAAGTAAAGGTTATGTAAATCTCAGGAAATCCTACTTTATATATGGATTTGTTCAACAGGTACATATATAAGATAACATGAAAAAACACATGGCAGATTAAAAATCTGTTTAAATAGCATAAATAAGTATACATGCATATTGGTTTTTTTCTAAAATGTTTATTTTGTGACTTGTATTTTGCCTTGACTTGCAACATCCATTCTTCTTTTACAGATTGTTCATACCTCTGCTTTTGCTCATTTGTCACTGTTTTTTTAATTTATGTGACAAGCTCTATGGACAAGCCAAATGCAAGAAGGGCAATGAAAGCCTAGTGTAAAACTGCTGACTAATATTTCCCAAAAATCAAGTCCCTCCAACCCGCTCGTGGAGGAATTAGCTGGGGAGACTGTGTGGCTAGCACTTGTGTCCCAAAAGAATTAATCCTCCTCCTGTCTCCTTTCTCTAGCAGGACTTCAGTTCCATGAGCCTGTCTGCCCAGGGCGCCAGAGTCTCGGTGCTGATGGCTAAATCGTCCTTTACATCACACTGGTTTAAGGCTGAATTCTGGCTTAGCTCCGGGGATTTAAAACAGTGTAAGCAGAAGCACAGTTTGGCCTAACTCTGCAATCTTTGCTCAAAATTAAAGCTCAACCCAATGAGAACGACCTTTTTAAATTTTTTTTTATTAAACTCTTGTCTTCTCAGTCTGAAAAAGCTTCTGTAGATCAAGCATACCTGCAGTTTCACCCACATCCCTGTCAAATTGCTCTGTGTCACTGCAGTGAAAACCAGGGATTAATCTGTTTAGATCAACAAATTGAGTAGTAATATGAGGGTGTTTAAATCTGAACTCTTTTTAAGACAATGCAGGTGAGCAATGACATTAACTATCGGTTTCTTGTATTGATAAAGTTTGAATGTTTCACTTCATTTGCCCTGCTGTTTAAAAACTGTCAGCTCTCTCTTCTTAAGGAGCTGTGTGTCAGCAGCACTGGTCTTACAGCGTTTACCCAGCGCCCCTTAGTACCCACAAAAAAGTTTCTTCACTGCAGATCTGCTTTTCACATACCTGATTCATTGCCCGCAACTCTCAATGTTATTGCGTCATTTTTTTCCTAAATGATACTGGTGCTCAAATAATTTTGTTTACCAGCTAGTCATCTAATCATTGCTTTACATAATCATATTTATATTAAGTAGATAGGAACAATTAACTTTGTTTTAAGTGTAGTTATTTGAAATACAGTAGTGGTAATATCTGCCAGAAGCAAATAAACATATTAGCAGGAAATGCTTAAATGATCTGGATAACCCTATGAGCCAGCATAGCAGGTGGTAATATCCTGTTTTTAAATTACATTTCAGCAAGTGAACATAATAAATCCTCTTGTGTTATATATTTCGCTGGTAGCAACTTATACTCACATTATTCTATTTGACCTCATTACTGCTAATCATTATCACATTTTTAATAGCTGCCACGGTGAGTGAAACAGTTAATACAGTATTTCTTGCCGAAAGAGAGCCTGTCAGGTTATTGATGACAAATTAAAATTAATAAAGAAGATCTGTGTTGAATTTGAGGGAATGGAATAACTGCGAGCATCCAGATGATTGGAAAGGCCTCTGGGGTACTCTGTGAAGAGTAATGTTTTTGGTGTACGTGTATTGTCTTGAAAGGAACGCTAAAACTGCCAAATCTCTGCTTTTGCCTGGAAGACTTCCTGAAATAGGAGCTGTATTCTTTTGGCCCTCATCACATGTAATTTATCCCTGGGAGAGTTATTTCCCGCTCTGTACACCTCCGCTTGGTGCTGTAATAACAGCCAGTTGCTGGGGCTCCATGCTTTTATTTACCTCGCTGAGGATCTTTACAAGAACCATCACCAGCAGGTCTGGATGAGGCAGTAAATAAGTAAAAGTCCAACACTGAATTCCTGCCCTGGCTATTTGCTGAAAATTTAGCCTATTGCTATTTATTTAAAACTTTCTGGGGCTGCACAATCCTCCTCACAGCAGCGGCAAAGCATCGCTACCCGCTGTCCAGGCGTCCCCTCTTGCCGCAGAGCCGACGGCGGGTACCGGGCACTAACTAACTGGCTTTATGAAAAATTAATGCATTTACATATCCTCCAAACGCTCCCGCCCGCGTTTAAAGAGCAGTGTTTATTAGAGGTGAGGGCTCCGCGGGGACAGGGCAGCCGCGTGGCAGGAGCCGTTCCCCGTTGGGGAGGGCAGTTCAAGGCCATCCCGAGGTCCTGAATTAATTGAACATCGCGGTATTAGCTCAGTCCTTAGCAGACAGTAGTCCGCACCGCAGAATCACCAGACATAATTTTGACTGTGCCCAGGAGGCATACCAGGGAGACTGAATTATCTCTTACCAAAAGAGAAAGTAGTCCTTTGAGGTCAACGGCGGAGGTCGTTGGTGGGTCAGCACAGAGGAACGCCAACACAAGATCTGCCCTAAAAAAGAAAAAAATAATGGTCCAATTACCACGAGTAAGCAAGTCATGCAGAATTTCTTCACACAAAGGGGCTCTTTTTGGAAAAGAGAAGAAGCCAGCAGCTGGTAACAGAAGTAGCGTTGCAGGGAGGCACTCGTGAATTTTTTGGAAAGGAAAATAGAAGGTGCTGCCATTAATTGCTCGGGTGTCGTTAAGCTACAAAACTGCTCTGTAGTGTTCAACGGATTCATCTGTATTTTCTCAAGAGTGTGAAACAAAGCTCTGGTGGATTGCACACCCTTCTGGTCTGTAATACCAATATGCTTTCCATACAGAAACATCAAGTCTTTACTTTAAAAGCATCACCTAAGTGAGGAGCAGCCAAAAATAGGCTTGTTTCTTTTAGGAGTTATTTAGGATTAGCCTCATTTGAAGGGGGGAAAAAAGTGACATTATGGGCTTCTGAGTTGTAGAAAACTGGAGCAAATTGGAGAGCGATGAACTCTGTCCGAAGGTTCAACCACAGCAAGCCCTTCCCCCACCACCGGCCTGAGAAACACGCTCCGTGTTGAGTCCCGATGCCTGGCGAATGGCTGTGCAGGGAAAAGGTGTTGGGCACTCAGACCCCCACCTGCCCCTAGAAATGCGTCTTGTCACATAGGATTAAAGGGCACCGAGAGCCTCAGTGCTGAAGGTAAAACTTTGTGCAGTTCGCATGGTTGACAAATACCACTCAGATTGCTCTGCCACTGCCACTGAAATTTGAAATAAAAATATAGGAAATGAGGAGTTAATTCAATTAAACATTTTCCCACCCACATTTTACCTTTCCTCACCACTCAAGGGAATCATTCATGGAATGTATATCACCAGCAGACTTATTTTTACCATTATTTTTAACTTAATGAGTATACCTTACACATCAGAGAGAAAGTACAAAGGTTAAATTTTACATTAAGAGCACATTGCAACATGATATGCAAATATTCCTATGCAAATCTAAAGCCACCGGAAGATAAATGTGTTATATTTTTAACCAGTTAACTATGACGGTGAAGTATGGTGCAAGATATTCAGTAGTTTCATTTTATATCTTTCTTGTAAATAATGCATAAAGTATGTAGATGTTGTCAAAATATGATGAAGCTATTAGCTTTATAGTTTTCATAGTTAAGAATGTGTTCAGCATGTAGCTCATAATAACTCATTTCTAAACGCAGACACCATTATAAAATATTTCTTGTTCAAGTGAATGTTATCATGTGACATAATGATTTTGCTTAAAACCAAGTTAAATGAGGAGTAAAATTAAACAATATTGCATGAATTGTGTTTGACTAATTTTGTGTCACATTATATTAGCCAAGCTTTCAAAATATGTGTTAATGACAAATAGTGTAAGCCCCTAACATACTTTATATGTCTGTAAAATCACCCTTAAGTCATTAGCTTTTAAAGGTTCATTTTGTTTGCAGTTTTTGTAGCCACTGGCTTTTTAGTGATTACTTTTGTCTATGAAACTAGACATGATTAAAAAAGAGATATTTTACATATGTCTTTGGGACTTATTGCCATATTATGGGGGCATACTGTGTGCATTAAAACAAAGTCTAATAATTGATGAGCTCTACAGTTTTGAGATAAACATAGTTAAGGGTGAATTCTAATATTTACGTCGTATTTACATAAGAACGACACTGAGCTTTTAATCAACAGTTTGTTTATTTTATGTCCGGATTTATCTGTTGCCCCCTGCAAAAACCTTTCATACCAAATGCAAGGAAAGTCTTATAGTTCTCCAGGATTAATTCAGAAGTGCCCAAATTTGCTTCCATAAGATAACTGCCTCCTTTTGGCATGCTGTAAGTGCTACCAGAGTCTGGCAGTGGGGACCTGCAGCCCTCACAGCATGCGTGGAAAAGCTTCTTTGGACTTTACGTCGCTGGAGCAAGACTATGTCTAAAAAGGGTCTTGTGCTAAAGCAGAGCAGGGTAAGAAGCTGTACTGGTTTCTTTTCTGGACAGGTGTTAGGGCTGTCTGAGCATGCATGCCCAGATGGACATCTGTGGTTTCTGTTCAGCCGTTTTCCGGACACCGTCTGTTACTTTCTCCCTCTATGTCTCAATTGAAATAGGGAGGAAAGGTGAGGATCCATCCAAGCTCCGTGCCTCATTGTGGGGCTTTCAGAGAGGTGTCTGCCCCACCACCGGTCACTCAGCAACACAGAGCAGTCCTTCCATGTAAGACCAGGGCCAGGCAGGTATAATATCAGCTCTTGAGTCTTTCCTCAGAGGGGAGGAAAAAAAAAACCCAAAAAAACTTTTTATGTGGTGATCTCTTCCTATATATGTTTAATTATTGAAAAAAAAGGAAAAAACCCACCCCTTCCCAATGGGCTAGGGTGATGCTCAGTAATGCCAGTTGGCTAGGTGAGGGGTAAGGGCAGGATACCGAGGGGGGTGGGAAAGTGCAGAGAGAAAGCAATGTGGTGTTTTTTTAGCGTTTCAATGCTCAACTTCTTTGATAAAATCTTCATTCTGCCCACCCTACCCTTGTGCCTTAGAAAGCTACAGCTTTATCTCAAGAATTTTCCCTCTGGACACTTGTCAGAACAAAGAGTATGGACTTTGCATATCATTTATCCTCTTGTATATAAGGAGCTTGTCACATCTTAATGTTGAACCTCACCAGAGAGCAGACCTCTCAAGCACTCGGCGCTCTGCTTTGCATTTGGTTGGGAAAAGCGGATCTGTGGTGCTGCTCCGGCTCCTGCCTGCATCTGGTGGCTGGCTTGCCCGCTCCTGCTGCGCAACACGTGCTGTCGGCTCCGTGGCATGGAAGAGGGGCAATAGCCGCGTGGCAGAGGTGCTGGGCAGGGTGACAGCCGAGAGAAACCCTGGAAAGAGATGGGTTCTTCTTCTGGAAATCACTTCTGAGGTGGCCAAGTTGGTTTATTTGCTGTTTTCATCAAACTTTTGGTGTGCTTTTGTAGCATGTCCCTGAATTTAAAATTGCTTGTAAGGACTCAACTTTGCCATCCCAAGAAAGGTATTGAGCTGGTGCTATTTGTGTGCATCCTTCTGTAAAAAAATAAAAAAAAGCCCAACAAATTACATTCTGTAAATGCCCTGACATAGTGTCAGGGTTTGTACCCAAAGCTTTCAGAATAAAGACTTGGCCTTCTTTTCTGTGAAAAGGATATTGTCATCTGGTGGAGGTCTCCTGGTACCAGGAGACAGGGAGAATTTGGCTCACGCATTTGGATCCTGCCTCAGGAGGGAGGGCAGCAGCTCACACAGCTGAGCCTGGACCAGCTCCTGAGGCTCTGCTGGGTCCAGGTCACTCACCCAAGGTCAAAGTCCCAGTCTGCCATCCCAGTTGCCCAAAAGCCGGGTGAAGAGGTGCCCCATGAAGTGCCCAAGAGCTGGGTGAAGAGGTGGGACATTGACATCTAACTGCTTTTTGAGTTTCTAAAAATAAAGATCAGAATGAAGATCTTTATCTTTTATCCTGACACAGTGATCACTGAGGAAAGGCAATACTCTCAGATATTAGGGCTATCAAAACCTTTAGTTTAAGCTAGTTTTTTTACCCATGGGACTGCTTTCATTCATTGCACTTGGCTACTTAAATCCTTTGCATGCCAAAGTATTTAATAACAGCTGTGGGACCAGGGCTTTTCTCAGGTACTGAGTTTACAACATGTGTGAATGGCTGAGCCTTGGCTTTAGGGAAAGTGGTGGAATGCTTTCCTCTTGCCTGCGTGATGCCCTGCACATGTGCAATGCATGCCAATGTATGTACTCAACCGTTTTGTCTTAAAGGTAGGTGGTGGGAGTGTATCTATGAGAAAGAATTATGCAGCTTGTTTAAGATAGAGCAGAACCAGTTGCCAGCTACAGATTCTGGATGGCAAGAAAGCCTGTTACACCTTCCCCAACAACTGAGGCTTAAATTTTATATTGTGTTCAAAAGTGTTCTTCTGTTTGAGGAAAGTCACATTGTGTGTGTGTTTCTGACTCCAGAGAGGCAACAGAGTGACTGTCTGGTCTTTTCACAGAGCTGAAGCTGAGCTTGCATGGACTAAAGGCTCTGTAAGTCCCCATCCTCTGGTAACATCAAAACATTTGCCCTGTTATGTCATTATTATTATTATTATTATTATTATTATTATTATTATTATTATTATTATTATTATATTGATATTGATATCGATATCGATATTGATATTGATATTTATTTATTTAAAAGGTTCATTTAGGTCCATTCTCAGTATGAATGGATTTGCAAAGATGAAGGCGGAGTGTGTTAAATAGAGCAATAACACCCTGTCCCGCTGTGGAAGATGCTGTGGAATTGCAGCCAGCTAGCTACAGCTCTCCAGCACCAGCCCTGGAGCCCACGGGCGCTTGTTTGCAGTGGGCTGCACGGGGAGCTTCAGAGCATGCTGGTGCATCCAGCACTGGAGTGTCCAAAGCTAACGATTTTCCAAATTATTTGTTCTTTCAATAACTCTCATGCATTTTGCTGCTGTTATTCATAGAAGGGGAAGACAAGAGAACTGTATTACAATGTCAGAGAAAAGCAAATGATCTCCATTAGGTATCTAGTCTTCTCACTGGATTTGAGCTGGATTTATCCTTAAAGCACAGGTGGCCAATTTGGGTCAGCCTTGTTTAGGCATGTCTTCAGACTTATCCCCCAAACCTGAACTGAAGCAAAGAAAGGTGATTTCATTCCCAGCAGCTCAAAGTGCGATTTGGCAGGGTGCCCTGATGAGTAAAGCAGCGGGCTTGTACTCTGGAGGTTGGTTTCATTATCACCACCGATGATGCAGGGTAAGTCACCTACAATCTGTATCTCATTTTCCCATTGAGAAAATGGTTCTGCAAGATGCTATAAGAGTTGTTGTTTACGTGTCCTGTGTGAAAATTAAAGGGAACTATTGTTGTCTAGATAGTTGGTTTGAGATATCCATCTCAAATTTAGAATTGCTAAAATTAAAAGATAAAAAATTGTAAATTAAATTGAAATAATAGAACATACACCTCCTCTATTCAAAAGGTGAAGTTCCATACTACAAATTCAAACAGTCCTTAGATGAATTCTTGGGAGTATTCATTTGTGGTAAAGTTGGTGTCAATGTTTTTGAAAGATTAGAGCCAAAGTCAATTGCTGTTCTGCACAGAATGATGCCACCATTGCCAGGTGCAGGTGTGAGTTTTGAGCAGGCAGAGAAGACAGCTTTGGGAAGCAGGATCAGGTAGGCTGTGTGTCAGTGTCAGCAAGGACTGGAAGAATAACCATCTGAATGAGGCAAGGGCCAGGCAATTTAGTTTTAATTATTTTTCCATTTTTTTTTAACCAGGTAAAACACATTCTGAACATTGGATTATTTGAAAGGTTATGCAAGAACCATTATGATTCCTAATTTTTTTCTGATTCTCAAATTTCACTTAGAAGTTCAGTGGGCTTTCTGGCAACGTTCAGAACAGAAAGGCTGTCAAGGAGGATGTTGAACACCAGGATGGTTGGAGATGGTCCTGATCATTTTAGCTAATACTCTGCTGACTTGTGATTAATACTCTGGGTTCAATCTATCATGACACAACGACGGCTCTGCCACAGTATTACACAGAGTTGATTGAACTGGTGATTTCCATAGCTATTTCTGGAAGATCAGTAGAATAAAAACAAAGCAGGTGAAATGGATAGCTGGCAGTGAAGCTGTTTAAATATTTATAAAACAGTTAGCTAAGAATCAGGATCCATTTAACATAGCCAAATTTGATACATTAAGATGAATAATTGCTCTTCTGTAATACCATTCCATTTATTTATTTATATATACTTTAAAAGTGAATTGCTACTTTCCCTATGAGTTGAAGAAAGATTTTGAAAGTAATATGTTGTCCTTGGATCAAACTCTGAATGATCAAAAAATATCAGTGTGGAATACTGCCATTTTTATGAAGAGAATTGTTGATTTACTTTGCTGTGTTGAGAACAGAATTTAGTTGGGAAGGGAAGGGAAGGGAAGGGAAGGGAAGGGAAGGGAAGGGAAGGGAAGGGAAGGGAAGGGAAGGGAAGGGAAGGGAAGGGAAGGGAAGGGAAGGGAAGGGAAGGGAAGGGAAGGGAAGGGAAGGGAAGGGAAGGGAAAGAAAATGGGGAAGAAAAGAAAAGGAAAAGGAAACAGAAAAGAAAGGAAAGAAAAAGAAAAAAAGAAAAGGAAAATAAAATAAAATAAAAGAGAGGAAAAGAAAGGAAAATAAAATAAAATAAAATAAAATAAAATAAAAGAAAAGAAAAGAAAAGAAAAGAAAAGAAAAAAGAAAAGAAAAGGAAAGGAAAGAAAAGAAAGAAAAGAAAAGAAAAGGAAAAAAAAGAAAGAAAAGAAAAGAAAAAAAAAGAGAAAAGAAAAGAAAAACTCTTACTTGCCCAAAGGAGTTTGTTCCAAGGAAAAACAGTATTTCCAAACTAGAAAGTCACAGTATTGTAGAAAAAGGAAAATTCCATAAATAAATCTAAAAATAGATTTTAAAATTAAAATAAAAAGTTTCTTTTTCAGAATGCTAGAGTTATATCTGAAGGAAATTATTTAATGTTTTAAATTCAACAGTGTTCCCCAGACCCTCTAGTACAGCCCAGTGTACGCTTAGAAAAAGCTACTTCATCTATTTAATTAAGAGAAACTACTATCAAAGCAGATTTCGCATTTAAAATTCGTGTTTAAACTTCTCACAGATTAAGTGAGCTTAAACAGTTGCTATTCCTGACTTTAACAGCATTATAAAATACATTAGAGATTGAGAGGATAAAATTCTGCCATGTTAGGTTATAACCTAACTGCTATTTGCAGTTGTAAGGACTACTAATGGCGCAGGGACAAGATTTATTATAGTAAAGACATCCTGCTTAACATTACCCTTGTCATTCCATTAATAATGACTGCTTATGAGCCATCTCGTTGGCATCTTTGTTGTCCTGAAAACTTAAAACTCACAGCACAATTCTTTACGATGTGCTACATTGCCCCCTCTGGGTATTCCTGACCATTATCCCATTTGGTTATATTCAAAACTGCTGCCTCCTGAGAGAGCATTAGGGCCGACCTTTAACCCTGCAATATTCTTGGTTCAAATGGCGTAATAACATGTAGTGAATATTTACAAGCATACTTATACTATAATAGAGTACTGCTGTGAACATTAGCACATATTTTCTGCTCAATCAGGCTTTGATGTAGAGCTTGGCTTGTACCCTGGAGAAAATGCAGTCCCCAATAAGCTGTGCTAGTGAAACACCCTTGAACCTAAACAGCTTACGCAACGTAAACTGCTGCGATGCAGATTAGCGGGCAAACATATACATCTGCAACGCTGCCAGTCCCAGCAGCGTGCTGCCGTGCTTCGTAATGTCTGCGGGAGCCTCCTCGCCCGAGGAGCGCACAGGGGGAGGCGCGGCCCGTAGCGCAGTACCCGGGATTTTAGCGACGTAGTTCCGTGGACGGAGAAAAGGTGATATTATCCACGGAAAGAAAATTAAAAGCAATAAGCCACAATGACAACGGCCACAGCGTTTCTCCTTTCCTCTCTGCTTTCGGAGTGGCTGTGGGGGCAGCTGCGCGTCATGCTGCTGACTTTCCACTTGTCTCTCCGTCCCCGCCAGTGACATCCTTACGCGGCTGTCCCTTCCCTTGCTGTCATCCTGGGCACCTGCCACGTGTTTTCTGAGGTGACATCGAGGAGCCCTGGCAGCAGCCGTACGAACCGTGCTTGCTTCCTTGAAGCACGTCCTGCTCTGGCAGTGCAGGCTGTGCCAGGATGGGATGCTTCACGGGAACTGCTCTGCTCTTGACCCAACCCTTCCTACCTTCTCTTCTCCTCTACCCCACAAAGGGACAGAGCTTAAAACCTAAAGTAGAGAAGCTTTAGACCTTATGGAAATGGTGGCAGATGATAATTTCACAAGTAGCATGGGAATGGCACCTCAGGGCTCTTTTAGGTTTAAAGGTGAACTTCTCCACTCTTCTCAGAGAGTCAGAGGTTTGGCTTCCACGTGGCTTCACTCGATGTTGTCCTCTGTCTGCAGTTACCATGCTTCCCCGCCCTGCTCCTCTCCTGCCCTGACACTTGTGGAGCCATCCTTTCCAGCCCAGCTGCACCTTCTTCACCCACCTGAAATACCCCTGAAGATGTCTTCCTCACCACCTCTGCCCCTGGCCATCCGCTTGCACCCCTCACCATCCAGCTCTCCCTGCTCTGCCCTGACCCCCACCAGCCATCAGCACCCCCCTTCGTTTTACCCTCCCCTGCTGAGTGGAAGCGGCTGGGTGTCCGTAGGTGCTTGCTGCCCCAAACCATCCGGCATTTCCCAAGTGAGGTGCATGGCTTTGGCACAATACACAGATGAAATCTAGAGCATGAAAAAGGCCTGTCTCAGCCAGGTTAGTGTCTTTAATATTCATTTGGGTGTAGAATTTTCTAAGTTTGTTCCCCTTGCTCGCTGTTTCTCCTTCCTTCGGAACAAGGTTATTATTCCTTATTTGTTATTAAATCCACTTTTGCTGTGCTTTGCGCTCGGTTGCCTGTTTCTGTAAGGTGCCCAGTGGAAGAGTAGAGATTTGATTGATCCTGCACCCAAACCTGCTTGTGCAAGTTCTCTGATTTTCAGGCCTTGGAGGAGAAAGGGTCACTTCTTAGTTTTGTTGGTTTATGAGTGTGTAGTTAATCTGCTTAGAGAAGAGTCCCGCACAGAGGTAATGTGAGCTTTTTGAAAGAAGAGTCTCTGGTGGTTATGAAAAACTTAGACTTAGCGATATCTGTCTGTCTTCAGCCAAAGATAGAATAAACCTTCCTTATTTTCTTGGTGTAACTTATAAACCTGTTACATTTTTTGCATTAAAATCTTCCTATACAAAGGAGATGTCCATTTTTGATATTTTATTCATAAGATCCCTCAAGGTGTCATTGAAATTCTTGCAGTCTTTCATCAGTGTGATCCATTCTTGGAGAGTACACCTGCACAATAGATGAAATGGTTGTCCTCGGAGAATAATGGCAGCCATCCTGATATTAATTTGGTTCCAAGTAATTATCAAGTTCATATCTTTCAGTTTGCTGGGTAACTTTTTCTTCTTTTTGATGTTTTTTTTTTAATTGTTATTATTCTGAAAAGAGTTAGCAGGGCTTGTTAGCGCCACTCCAGACCCTCCATACAGACTGGTCCTCTTCGCTGGGACTTCAGTTCACTTAACCATGACAGCTGTCTGTCTTCTCCTGAAATTATTATTATTTGGTGTGTGAAGTAATGTACCACACAGAAATTTGTACATGATTGGTGTAGTTAATGCTCTAGGAAAATATGATGCCTTATATCAATCATACGCTGGTGTTGCTCTATTGATTACAACACTGTGTACTCAAGTGGAGAAACTGGTACAAGTCTGCAGTGTGCTTTCTCTAGACCATTTAGATATTTATTGTAAAATAATATTGAAAAATACAGTCGGCCAATGCCCGTGAATCTAGCTCAGAATTCAAACAGCATCAAGTGGCATCTCTGCTGGGGACAAGCCCCTCTGCTCTGCAGAACCGTGTGAGCAAACCATTGCTCGAGCAAGGCTCGGTCCTCATGATGGTGAAGGAACAACTCAGAACCTCAGGAGTCAACCCTGAGAAGCTGCTTCGTAATTAATTGATCTGCCTTTTAGTGCTCATCAGAGGAGAGGCACTCCTGTATCCGTCCCATAGCAAGCGCATGTCAGGCAGGGCAGCTCCATGACCATAAGCACTCGATGTGTGTTTTCTTAATATGCATTTAATTATATGCATATATGTATATTCGACACACATATATGCATATATTTACATTAGTTAAGAGTAATAAGCCATGAAATGGCAAGACCAGCCAAGCAGAGACCAGCAGTATTTCTATACATACATCCTCAACGCCCTTTTTAAAGATGCTGTCATGCAACGGGAGGACCTCAGTGCATCCCAAGGGACTCTATCAGTGCCAACAAAAAAGGCGAGCCCTCCTGAAGGGTTGAGGAAGTCCTTAAATGCAGTCAAAGGCTTGCACTGCAAGGCCTGAAGGGCACAGAGAAGTGCAAAGCCTGTGCCCGGGGACAACCAGCCCTGGCAGCATGTGTTGGTGTCTCTCCCAGCTATCCCATCCTCTTGCATGCTTGTGCAAGATGTCTGCCTGTGATGATTAAGACAGAAGAGCTGTGTCTCTGCTTGGACACATACAGTTGAAACAAATGTTATCTGAAAACAATTTTTTTAAAATATTGTTATTTGGGAAAACTTGCCTATAGGTTTTGCTGCAGCATAGGGATCTGGGCAGAGGAGGAGCCCAGCGGCGTTCTTCAGATTATTAAAGGTTTCTCCTTTCCCCTGGCTGTTGCTAACCAATTTGTATTTTGAAGGAAGCCTGCAAGAAATTTTGTGTTTTCTTCAATTCTTCCAGTTTATTTCTGTTCACATGGCTCTCCTTTTTCCCCCCATTGGCAGTAAATCCTTAGGCTGAGCCATCCATTTATTACCAGTTGGCAGTTGTTCAGTCTTCCAGTCTACAGTGATCTGTTTTTAGCTGCCAATAGCGCAGCATTAACAAATCTGTTCTGATACTTATCTGTGGCAGTGTCTTTTGTTAAATGAAAAATACAAAGTTTAGGACATGCTGTATTGGTATTTTTATTGCGTCAGGTAGGGCACTTAAAACTTCCCTCCAATATTTTTCCAGCACGGGGTAACATCTCTAGCACTCTCTGTGTCCTGTGATGCAGTTTTCTCCTATATATTTTTCAGATGCTGCTTCCTGAAACAGGGAGGTTTGATGGGAGTGCTCTTTGTTTTTTCCTGATGACGTTAGAGAAAAATCTCAACATCATGGAAAAAAGTGAATAACTTATTGATCTGAATTTTTCTGATTTTTCTCACATGTAATTAGCTGCAATTTTATATGGAAAAGTATTTTGCACCCCTGTAGGTCCCACCACCTTGGGCTGGCAGCCCAAGGCCTTATCAGACGGAGGATTCAGGCCACAAGCCCGTGCCCGTGCTCGCTGAGCTGGGCTGCGGGCTGCACATGCACTGGCACACTTGCTACGGCAAAAATAAAAGGCCCCATTTTTTCTTATTTTTTTAATTTATTTATCCATTTATTTTTAATGGTTGTAGAATGGTGTGGGTTATAAATTGCATTAACATCAGGAAGCTCTCACTTGATAATTGTGTTTTATGCTCTTTTTTTTTTTGCAGAACGTTGGTGGCTTTAATTAACCAGCCTGCAGATGGATTGGTTAAAAGATACATTTCACAGTGCATCTACATCTTTTTCAGTCATCATATACTTAAATTTCAAATTCCCATGAACTGTAACCTAGTGTCTTGTGGCTCTTGATTCTACATTTCCCTACAGATCTTCTATCTTCAGTCGTGTCAGAGCTGGAGGATGTGACTGCTAGTAAAAGGTACGGTGATATTAAACTGCAGACACCCCCCACCCCCCCCCAACACACACATTCACATGACATTAAGGGTCTGATTTAAGACCACCAAGATATAAAGCTAAGTTAGAAGAATCTCTGTAGATATTGCAGTCCTGTGTGTGCGGATGCTGTGTCCCATCTTTGGTCCAGCATGCAGTATTTGCACACATACCTTGTGGCAATGTGATGCAGGTGAAGAATCACCAGCAAGCTACCTGTAGTGCAGACCACAAGGCTTTCTCCTACAGCTCACCTCTTGTAAGATGAGGTCTGAGCAGGCATGAAGTCTGCAAAGATGCTCATCAGGACATATTGTGAGGGTTTATCAGACCCAAACCCTCATTCTCCTCCTTTCCCCCCATGACTGTTCCTCCATAAATCTGCCCACATTCATATTACTGACAGAAAGGCCATTTTTCTGCTAAATTTCAAGTGCTGCTTTCCACTCTGGAAACTTTTCCATTTAACAGCTTCAGCATCCTCCTGGTCCAGAGGTGGCCGGTGCTGCGCCCAGGCGGAGACTGCCCAGCCGTGCTGCTTCGCTCACCCGTCGTCAGCCGCTGGCAATCCTGACTGGAAACTCCACTGATCGATGCAAAAGGCAAAACCTCCAATAAATTCAGTCTGTCAAAGACATCATCCAGAAAGGAGGTTTTTCAGTCTGAGATGAGGTTTGGCAAATTTATAAGCATCTGGGAATGAAGTCGTAGATAAGGGAATTTAAGTCCCTGTTAACAGGTCTGTAATGTACGATGACTCTACATGCATGATTTTAATTTCCAGAAACAGGCTTTGATGCCAAGTGCTTTATAGTCAGTGGAATGGCTTCCAAAAAACTTGAGTAAACTTGATATCAGGCCTGCAATGACAAAACCCAGATTGAACACGTTTTCTTACACTCAAAATTACAGATACCTACTTTTTGACATTTCAGCACTCTTTTCCTTCCTCCCCTAGTGCTTTTTTTTTTTTTCTTTTTCTTCTTTTTTTTTTTTCTTTTTTCTTTTTGACATGGCCATAAACCAATGCATTTTCTCAAAATCCTGTGTTTCAAAACATGGAAATCACAGGCCTTGAACCATTTCACTGGAGGGTGGATTTCACCGAAGATATCGCATGGGCGCATTTCCCTCTTGGAGTTTGTCTCTTGCTGATTGTGCTAGTATTTGTGAGAGGTTGTTGCTATGGCACAGACCTTTCTGAGGATTTAATGCCCTGTATTATTTTGCATTTAAAAAGTTTTACTAATCTCCTGCTTAAAATTGCTTTTAAAAATTCGTTGGAGCATAGGTGATTTTTATTTCTTTTAAGATTCACAGGACTGTGGTGAGGTTACTGTATTTCTTCTTTATCTTGGGAACGTCATGGCTGATGATACTTTGCTAAAGATACTGAGTTTTAAAAATCACCCGAAGGCTGTTGACTATGAAAATCCCTCAAGGGCAGGGATGAACAGGGATCCTGGCAGGGGGGCGTGGGATGCACCAGTGCCTCTGCACACCCCCAGTGCCAGGTTAGCTTCTGCATATTGAAGATTTTGGGGTGGGGTGGGTGCCTTGGGCTTGAGGCACCGCTGATGGATATCAGCACATGGGGTTGCTTTGCCCTGGGCCCTTTGGAAGCATGTGCTGGAGTGCGGGAAGGGACTGGGTCTTAGTTACAATTTTTTTATTATTATTTTTTTTCCCCGATGCCTTTTTTCTTCAGAAATGTAACTGTTTATAATCAGTTTAATGCAGATGAAACCATTACTTCTTCACTCTTCAGAAACCCTTTATGCTTCTTAATTAAAGCCTTTGTCTGAACACAAAATAATTAATACATAAAATGAAGCACAGGGAAAAAATCGACTGTGAAACTAGTCACTCAGTTGTATATTTAAACAATATTTAATCATTAGAGTAACACAGTGCTTGCACTTTTGGAAAGAAAACAAGCCTTATACTTCATGTTTATTTAACACTTTGACTAGTTCATTCTTGGAGGTATGAAATGAGGCTTATATAGTGCCAGAGCAGTAAATCATATGTTCTGAAAATTACTGAGTCTTAAACAGTAGTGTCATTTTAAACCTAAACAGTTCAGTGGTGCACCAGCATATAAAACTGACCTCTTATAACAACATCTACTGTTTACCCTGTAAGGCAAGTAAAGGAAATAAAAACAAGGCATAAAATATGGTGTAGTAAGGATGTCATTTACTTGTATTTCTGCCTCTATTCTGGATGCTGATCGGTACGACAACTTTCATACAGCTAATGCATTAAGGACAGTAGACACAAAAAATGACATGGATATGCATATATGTGCATATACACCAACTGTGTATAGACAAAAACTTGGGCAGCATCTGACACCCAATCATTTTCCATCAGTATTTCATCAACTTTTAAAACACATTTGTTTTAGCAACATGCTTGCTCACTTTATAGTAACTTTTTTTTTTTTTTAAAAAAAAAACAAACACCAAAACATAACAGTGTTCTAATGAAAGAGTTTATTGTCAGGAATATTTGTTGGGGAAAAACCAAAATCAAAGCAAATATTCCGTTTCTTTTGTGGAGAGTGAATACTGAATATTTGAATTTGTAGGTGTGATTAGCTTACACTTTGCTTACAAGCACAAAGGCACTGGTTCATGATAAGTTGCATATAGGCTTTCATAACCAGCTACACGCTTGGCTTCTGAGTACAGAGTGACCACAGAGTTTGGCTCAAAAGCCATCACTTTCACTGAAATTGTTCAATGAGACTATTTACCAAGTCATACTTCAGAGAGGAGCAGGCGGACATACCTTTGTGTCATGTGTGGGTGAATATTTGTAATGAAAACCTGGAGACTCCCCTCACCCTGAAGCACCCCCGCAGTTTGGTGACATTACATTTAAAATTGCTTCTCCGAGCCTGGCCCACTTCGGTACCGATACAGGTTTTATTACTCAGTCTCAGAGGAGTTTGTAATGTTGTTCATTCCCCTAATTGGGTAAATGCTGGTTTATGAAGGTAAAAAAGCAACAGCACCTTTGTGGCTGCCAGCCAGCCCTCGCCCCGCTCCAGACGGGCTGCCCACGGGTGCCCCCCAGCCAGCCGGGCTTGTGGCCCCTTGGTGGGTGCTGCTGGGCAGAAGAGCTCCACTGCTTCTGTTCCCAACACGTTTATGAGTAAGAGCTTTTTTTTGTTTTATTTTGTGGGGGTTTTGGGTTTTTTGCTTGTTTGGTTTTTTTGTTTTCTTAGGAGGAGGATCCATTTCTGACATATATTGGTCATGTGCGAAGAATGATACTGATATTGTGTTGCAGTTTGATTCTGCGATGCTTCTTAAGTAAAAATCATGTTGGTTTTAAGGCTATGGGCTACCAGATTGAGTGTCTCAGAATTCTGTGGCCAAAGGTGAAATCAGACTTTGCTGAGACAGGAATTCTTCTGGAGTGAAGAAGTCATCCCTTAAGAAGAGATAATGATGTTTATTTCCATCTTGGCATCACATTTGTCTCCAGTGCTTCTGCAAGCACGTCAGGAGGCTAATGAAGAGAAGAGATGGGCTTTCAGTTTGGAGGGCACCTGGAATGTGCTTTGTATTAGTTTGAATCCTGAATGAATGGAATATTGAAACTCTAATTATGAATATTTTAAAAATTTGATCCTTCAATTAACTGTATCAGTTGTGTTTGTGAACTATCGAGAACTTTACATTATTAATGAACACACAAGGTTAATATTAGTTTATTTATCATTTGGAATATGACTTTTGAGTTAATCATACAAGTCATGCCACATTCAATTTTGATTAATTCATGAAGTTCATGCAGGCTTTGTTAAACAAATATTTATTATGTGTGATGTATTATAAAGTAATAAAGCATTTTTTCTCCATCTCAGGTCCTATAGACAAATGTCTTCCAATATGTTGAAAACTTTAACATGCAGCAAACATCCTCTTGTTTATGAGGAAGCTGAATAAATCATGAGTGTCCCCTGAGTGATTTTTCTTTTTCTTTTTTTTTTTTTTTTAATTCAGACATAATCCCCCTTGCATAGAGGTGGTTGCAGTTTGTAATAGCGCACGAAGTGGTCTGCACACACCACATGGGTTTTCACATGCAGGCTGGTTTGTAGGACAGCTGCTATAATTCATCTCCTTGCTTCTACTTTTACTCAGTTTCAGCACAGTTAGAGAATAGGGCTACTGTTTAGTGATACACGTGTTGCAGAATTGGAATTACTTAGCGTTTAAATTTTTAACTGAAAAATATATAAAGTGTTTCTTACCTATGACTTCCTCTGTAGTTAGTATCAGAAGTCCCAGCTGCCCACAATGAGGGACGTGCTGACGTGATCTCGCCGCCTCCAGCCCCTTCTCACTTGAGTCTGTCCATACCTTGTCCCATCGCACCATGCAGGCATGCTTTAATATGCAACACCATTTGTATTATGGCAAAATTATTAAAAATAATGAAGTATGTGAACTCCTTGGTCATGCTGAAACACTGTTTTGAGAAGTCCTATGTCAGTCTTTGTTCACATGTGTGAGCTTCAGGCTGGTGAATGTGTTGGCGGAGTCTTCAACAGGTCTTTGCCCATGGATCCTGCTTTGAATGGAAGGAGTATTTTTGAAGTAAGAAAATCTTATGCCATTCAGTTTTTATGAAACACAGTATCAGCAGTCACAATCCATTAAAAATGAAGAGTGGAATCTGATATTATTAAGAAGAGCAAGTAGTCTTAATCTGGTTTTTGGTTCTGAAAAGGGTTAAGGACTTAATTTAAACCTCAGTAAAAGCTGAGAGACAGACACAGCAACTCAGTTCAGGTAGTCTGAGGCTTTAAAAAAACTCCCTGAGTCACAAAGCTGGAGGTATAAATCCCGTGACTTACAACATAGGTAATGAGTTTCCTTTGAAAGAGGGATATGTTCTTCTGAATGCCAGTTTTGCCAAGTTTGTGTTGGGCAATAGGCCACATCTTAGTATTGTTAGGAGGATTCATGGTTATCTCATTTAAGGGTGAAATCTATTTTATTTAAAAACATGTAATTAGAAGGTTATAATATACTGTTTATGTGAAATTTATTCTGATTTAAATGATGCTCAGCCCCTCCCCTCTATATGGACAAAGCAGAGTCTTCGTTCTGAAAGGCCTGTGGGTGATTCAATGATATTTATTTATTTATTTTTAATGTTGGCTGTGAAATATTTCATTATTAAAACCAATTTATTATTATTTTTTTTTATAAACAATCTGTCAACAATACATGAATTTAACTGCCTTTTTTTTCCAGTTGGGTCGGTAGAATAAATACTTAGTTAGGCAGCACCTAACTTAGCAAGGGCTCTGGCACACTTCAGTGTTCATTCAATTCAGACATGTCTGCTTTAACTGGTTTCAGTGTAGCTGTTACAATTTTCATCCATAATATATGATCAGTTTGTAAGAATTTCCTCTACATGTGAGAAACATATTTAATTCTAACATTCTCAAATTGGAGTTAGTTATAAATAATGCACTAATAGATGTGAAAGAGCGTAAATGATTCCTTTGTGTTGTACCTGTGAGGTTGTTAGTGCTTCTTTAAAAAACAAACAAAACCTCTTTTGCATGATATTTATTCCCATCTCTTCCATCAAAGGGGTTACAGTCTTTGTACATTTTTATGTAAATTAAAAATCTTTAGCCAGTTCTGTGTCAAAATAAATAGTTGAATGAGCTTGCAGACAACATTTATTTTGTATGTACATTAATGGGCACTTCCATTTTTTCCTGCAGGCTAGAATCCACTTTGAAATTCATGTTTGATAAATTCCCTGGCTTTCCGAGTAATTTAGCTGTCTATAGGGCTGTTGATCCTTTGAGTGTATTGCTGAACCATTGGGACTTGTGCACCACATCTGCATATCCAAGTTCAAATATATACTCAAGATGATTGGTTTAAACTTTAAGTTGTTGATCTTATTCCTGATAGATTTGTTAGATTGTCTCCCATTTCATTTCTAAAATCTGTGCCTAATCCATAAATACCCCTTCTTAAATATGGCTCCAATAAATTCACTGATTGAGTTAGTCATTTTGTAAGCACAGAGCTAAATTAATATTCAGCATAACCTAATAATCTTAAGACACAATGCTGTCTGATATTGTGTATATAAATGAGAATCTGAACGGGGCACTTACAGATCAGACCGAGTTGAGGTCCTACTTTCCAAAGTAGAAAGATGCCCTCTGAAAGTAATTTTATACATTTTGAGCTTTTCAAAGGGGATCAAGTTTTCACTGGACGTGAAATCAGTGGAAAAGGGTTCAATTTATCAGTCTTCCTCAGCTCTTCCAAGACTTTGGCTAGTTTGGCTTTGCTTTTTCTCTCTTTTTCAGGGAACCGGTTTAGGCTTTTATTTTCTCTTTGAGCATTTGACATGAGAGGATGATACAGCAGATGTAACAGCAAAATTTACAGCATTTTGAGAACTACAGCAAGAAACAGCCGTCTGCAAATTCTAGCCAGACTTATTTCAAATATAAACTGTCCTGAACTGCTGTGCAATACCCTCTAGACCAGAGGCACTCCTTTCCTGCCATATGTCCTCCTTCTGCTCTCGGTAGCGTGTGCATTTGGACCAGGTATGATGTACACCAGCGATGGGCAAGGGGCTGGGGTGTTGTGCAGGCACTGAACAAAAGGAAACAAGGAATTCACAGGAGCTGTACAAAAACTGGGTATCGCTTTCAGCTTTCACCTCTTTCAGCTGATTTTAAATGTTGTAGGCCCCCTTCATGTAAAGAAAGGGGGAATTTAAAAGATGTCTTCTGAATATAAATAGATTAAAAAATCATTCTGGCATAAAGCTACTTGTTTGATTTGCTGTTAGCAGGTACAGTATGATCAAAAATGTTCTGCAATGTATAAGAATCATGAAAATAATTTCCATTTGGAAGTATTTATTATGTTGTCAAATTTTTAGAGGATTCACATGTGTTTTCTGTGTTCTATTTATTACATTCCTCAACATGAGAAGGCTAGGCAAGGGTGGTTTGTTTTGCTAGAGGTCTGTGGTAGGTTAGTAGCGTGGGTGTAATAACCTATTCTGACACTGTCATTGCAGGGATTGCAGTCACACTTCTTTTTTGTTTCTATTCTTTATAAGGAGATTATTTTAATATTGTACCTTGTGTGGTCTTTCAAGGTAAATTCCAATAAGTTCCTTGTCTTAATTAATAAAACTGATCTCACTAGTAGTACCAAGAGTCAAATTTAGAGTCTCTCGGGCCTTTTTGTGATAGAGAGGAAAAGAGACGCAGTGGGGAGGGTATTCTTGCCTGTGTGGTTTTGGGGCTTTGTTGTTGTTTTGCTCTGTTTTAATATTATGTGAAAACTTATTTCTTCTTTTAAATTCTTAGCCAGGGTTTAATGAACTGAATTGATTAGCATCAAAAGGATTAGTGGAACACATTTTCTAGTTTTGAAACAAGCATAGGTCTGCGTACCTATGTCTCTGCCTTGTCTCACAGAGGTTAATGTTCATACCCTTAAAAGTCTTCTGTACTGTGCTGCATGTGCCTTTTGTAGGGGAGAAAAATGTGTGCAGGTGCCGCAGAAGGGGGAGAGTAAAAGTCCTCAACTCCGAAATTAAATTTTTCATTTTACATGAAATCGAGTTTGCTCAGAAACAGTACCACAGTGCCATAGTATTTAACATGATTTACTACTTTGATCACTTAAATTAACAAATTGGACCATATTTCATCGAGGTAATTAAGCACATCTATAACCTTAATAATGTGACTTTCTCACAGGTGCAGTTCTATTAAAGTCCATCAGCCTAACTTTGTCTTCCAAACTAAGCACATCCAAAGCACTTCACTAAAGCACATCCTTTCCGCCTGTATCTCCTTATTTTGGGCTGTTGGCAGTCCTTCCGTGTCCACTGCTGTTTTGTCTCAACAGCACCAATATGTATGTATGTTGATTTGGAATGATTAGTGGAGTTTATGCCAAAAGGGGCTTTAGCCATTGGTGATTAAGCCTTTGGTCTATTTTTGTCAATAAAATGCGGATCCTGCTCAAGAAAAATAGCAAACCCAAGCTTCAACATCCTTCTGTTCTGAGTCAGTGCTTGGGAATTCATGTGATGTGTTTCCAGTGCTTTCCTGCTGTTTTCGCCTCATTTCTTTCTCTGCTGTACTTAATCTCCTGAAATATTGGACTCCATGGCTGTTGTGGTATTATTTCTTGGTAAGGAAGAGGTGGCAGATCTTCATGCTCCAGAGAAAGCCCAGCCCAAATGGAGGGAATTTCCTGGGTGGAAAATAGAATAGCTCAGACCCGGTGCTCCTGCAAGAGCACCGTAGGACTTGGAATCAGAGCTGTTTGAGTTGGAAGGGACCATTAAAAGTCATCTAGTTTCAGCCCTCCCTGCCACTGAGAACAGACATCTTCAACGAGGTCAGGTTGCTCAGAGCCCCGTCCAACCTGGCCTTGAATGTTTCCAGGGATGGGGCATCTACCACCTTGCCGGGCAACCTGTGCCACTGTTTCCCCACCCTCATAAAAAAAAAATTTCTTCCTTCAATCTAGTCTGAATCTACCTTCTTTTAGATTAAAACCATTACCCCTTGTGCTATCGCTACAGGCCCTACTATAAAAATCTATGACCATCTTTCTTATGAGCCCTCTTTAAATACCTCTGCTTGTTTGCCCTCTATTTTTCCAGTGAAAAGGTTTCCTTATGGGAATGTGTCGAGAGAGTGGAGACAGAGACATACTGAACACTTCTGCTTCTTTCCAGTATGTGTTTTCTTTGCCACTATTTAGCATGAAACATCTTTTGAATTCTGTTTCCACATCCTTGAAGTGTCACAACTGTACTAAGAGAACAGGGGTTTATATGTGTTGTGTAGGAGGGTGCACATTCAGTTTATAAGCCGAGGTGTGACGTTTGAAACCGTGCCATGTTTATCCCTAAAGGAGGTCTGGGCAGATCTGGTGGCTGCCTGAGGCGGTGGGCTTGCCTGGTGCTTCGTGAGCTCTAGGATTTGGCAGGCATGCCCACAAACCTTGGACATGTCTGGCAGCTGTCTGCAGGTGTGGAGGATGCGTGTGGGTTGGATGTGCACATGCTTATGTGCACATCGTACATGAGTGCCTTTTCAGTCCGTCTTCAAATACTTCCATGGATTTCCTCCTCAATCCTCCTTGATTGTTAATGTGTTCAACTAGGTAGATGAAATCTGCCCAGTTTGTACACCCCTGAAGCCTCCCGTGTTCCGCTGGGGTCACTGTGATTTAACCTGAGCGGTACCTCTACTTCTTCTGGCCTCTCCCCACTGCACAGGGCAATTCTGGGCACTTGTCTTCATTTCAGACATCTTCCTATTGTTCCCCTTTCCTGCTCATTCTGAACTTCTTCCTCGGGGACTTCAGCTGTTTTTTTGTCATTTCTGAGAGATTTGTTTTGTTTCTGTCCATCACTTTACCACCCCTGATTTTCCTGCACCTCTGTTTCATGTGCACTGCCCAGTGATGCTTTCTGCTCCCACCGGCCCCTCGTTCCTCCCCAGGGTGCCCATTGCATCTGCTCCTGTCCCTCCTTTCCCCTTCCCTCCCTCCCTCCTGTGCTGTCACGGCTGGCCTGGGTTAGCTGTAGTCAATTTTTGTTTCATCTTGTAGTCAGTATTACATAAATAGTGGAAGTTTGTCCTTGCCCTGCGTGATTGATGGGGAGGTATATTTGTACATATCGATTGAGATAAAAAATTAGTAGTTTGCAATAGGAAAGGCAAATTAGTCATCAGAAGGAAGGTGCTTGGAGTATTTTAAGAGTTCCTTGATTAATTCTCATGCTGTGAGTTCTTCTGACAGTAAGTTTTATGTCCTGAGATGTGGGAGGATGAGGCAGTAGTATCAGGTTATTGCAAATTTTACTTTTACTCCTTGCTGATTTATTTTACTGGCTCTCACTGCGATTAGACACAGAGGGCTAAAAATGACTTCATTTTGGGGTGACAACTGCACTTTTCTGTGCTTGAAATGAGAGCCAGGAAGGAGGGTGTAGGTCTTAGCTACAAAATTATTTTCTTTTTGCATGAAAATTAATATTTAAAAGCTAATGTGCATAAAATCAAAATAGCCTTTGTCCATGGTGACAAGTCCATCAGTTGCATGTTACCACTAGACAAGGAAAGAACTAATTCAGTGATATACTGATTAGTCTGAGAAGTGATTTTTTTCTCTGCTTACTTAACAATTTTCTTCCTAATCACCTTATTGAAAGTAGTTTTTAATAAGCATCATAGAAGGCTGAGAGATCTCGGTCTTCTTCCTAAAATACTTTCCACTTTTCCAAGGATTTTGTAGCATGTTTTGTAGTTTTCCTTTATTACAAACTATAATAGAATTCTTCCCAATAAAAATTGACTTATATTTGGCACTTTTAATTTGTCCAAGAATAATTTAGATAGAAATTCCAATTACTTCGGAAGGAATACATTTGCTACCTTACTCTCTTGGCTTGTTTAAAAAGAAGTCTTTGATAATTTGCAAGCATTTCTCATGAAAGGCAATTTTACTTAACTTGAATCCAGAAGGAAAAAAGATGCACAGAGGTTTCAATTTTTAAACTGATAACAAAGCAATGTATTTGTGCTGTTACATTTCAGCACAAAGAGGCTGCAAAATAACCTTTTTTAGTTAATGGTAGAAAAAAGATTTAATTGCTCTGAAACACTTATTCTGTGTATTATCTCTTTGATTAGAAGATGGTTGTAAATGACTTATTCAATGTAATTGCAAACTCTGGTATGGAAACCAAAAGTAAATTGCATGACTTTGCAGTCAGAGAAACGGTGAGTTTGAACACTTTTAATTGTAAGTTTTCTGAAATTAGCAGAGGTGCAATGTTTAGGAATTAGACTTTTCTTGGATGTTTGAGTGTTGGCGCCCATCAGACTTTAATTAGGACACTTGACAAAGTGTGCCGTAAACCACGCCAGCACTTTTGCAACTTTCTTAATGGCTGCTAGAAAGGTATACAACCGTCTCTCATCTTCTAAAGTATTTTCAGGGCTGATGTTGAGTAGATAAGGGGATAGGATGCCTCTGCCCCCTTGTCCCTTTTTTGTGCCTTACACCAGGCTGGAGCTCTGACCTCAACAGCTTTCTGCAGCCTGAAGACTATTCCCAGTATTTGCATTGTGGAAACATTCATGATAAATTAGACGTGGGAGATGATTGTTTCCTGCTATGGATGCAGCTGGATATTATAATCATGGTAATTTGCAGAAGTCAGAAATATTGATGTTGATACGAGAAAGAAGGAAAGGGTAAGTGAATAGGCAGGCAGATTACCTGTAAGTGGGAAAAAAACATAGGGCCTGGAAACTCTACATTTGTTAAAGGGAAACTTCCACCTGTGAAATGTTGCCAATAAGGGGAAGCAGCAAGCGGGGATTTTTCCATGAGCTGTTTGCAGCGCGATGGCTGTTTGCAGGTGGCAGCCACCTGAAACGCTAAGCAAGAAACAACGTGCCAGAGCTCCTGATGTCAAACCTGCCCCTTTACCATTCCCCTTCCCAGCCCTGCCCTGTGTAGGGGCTTTGCCAGCTGCCCGCTGCATGTGCTGATGTTAGAGGTTGCAATGCAAGGATGAACGTCAGTGAAGGTAGGGAGCATGGAACAAATTTTGCTTAGTGTGCTGATGCTGGCATCAGCCCAGGCTGGGAGCGCCATCACATCCAGAAACAACAGAAATAAATTAGGTGATGGGGAGCCAGAAGGCAGTCCTTCTCGCTCGAGAGCTTTCAGAGGCAATTCTCTACCTGTGCAGGTTTGGGGAATCATTCAGGCACAAGGCTGATCAGCTCCACAACCTTAGAGACCAAGTTCAGTACATGCTTCTGGGTGGAGCACTGAAAATGGTCCAATCCCAGAATGAGATACCCACACATCCTCTGCTGCGGTGTTGTCATCCAGATATTAAACATAAACAGCTGCAGTGAAAAAAAACCAAAAACAAAACCAAAACATTCCCATGGAGTGGATGAGGAGTATTTGGCTGTGCATTTTGTGTTAATAATTTTCTGAGAGTTGTGGGAGTGCTGGGGGCTGTACGGGGAAGTGAGCACCCTCCACAGGTGGCTGCCCTCTGCCATGGGCTTGCATCACTTCGCTTTCCTGATGTAAGAGAGTACCTCGTAGATACTGGCTTTGAACCAGATGTGGAACGGTTCGTGCACTGAGTAACAGAATGCTTTGGTAGTGTGCACCATGCAAAATCACTGCCCAGGAAACAAAGGGTGAACCAAGGCAGACAAAACCCAAATCAGGCTATAAATTCCCAAACACATATGCAATTGCATGTGCAAAGACCTTGCATGGGTTTGTGCTGAGTTTTGGTGTGGCTTTGTGGCAGCTGCATATGTTCACTAGTTTCTTGTTAAACTGGGGAGGAAGGTACCTGAGCTGCCTCTGCAGCCACTCAGGCTGCACCTGTGCCCACCAGCCAGGGACACAAGCTGGCAGCCAGAGAAACTCTGAAAATCATCGCCTTCCTTCTCCTTAGGAGCACTAAGTATGAGTTATAGCTATTTTCTCTAGACTAACATACTTGATTACTCTTTTCAACCATTGTTTTACACTTTCCAGTGAGTGCAGTCAGTTCTCATTAGTTACTAGTTTAGAAGCCCATGGTATATTTAGACATCATATACATTTGTCAGTGAAGAGTAGCTTAAATGATCTACTTTGTTCACTGCTTAATTATGTTATTTTACTGTTCCTGAAAACCTGACACAAGGCAAATTTACATTACTGTGCTCCTAATTAGCCAATAATCCTTAAGGATTTGAATGATACATACCCAAAGTAATTTCCTTGTTCACTAAATATGAATTTCCTTACGTTAGGTTAAGAAGATGGCACAATGACAGCAGGCATCTTGATGATGACAGCTCTCAACATGTTTGTCTCCAGAGTCAAAATCTATTAAAAGACACATAATGGTCTCAGCACTTTCTTAAAGTGTAGAATGTGAAATCAATAGAGTTGTATTCAAAGAGGAACAAAATTTACCTCTTTTAACTGTTGTTATGTTGCCCACCGTTCCAGACTACTGAATGGTGCGAAATATTTATAGTCCTGGTTTTCTAAACATGATCTCAGCTGCGTCTCTTCATGCATTCATTATCTCTGCAGCTTCTTAGCTCAAACAAAAAAGCGGACTTGGAGGAGGGCTGCTCCAAAAGAGAGGCCTCCTAGGGTCCTTCATACTTCAGACACCTTTGCTATATGATTCCAAATACACTCATCTCACATGTGTGGTAAAAAGCATCTTCTTGGCTTTGTGCATGTCTCTGGCCATTGGACTTCTGCGTGTTGAAAGATCTCGGGTCTTGTTGTTGCTGTTGTTGTTGTTGGACTGGCTGAGGTGGTGTGGGGATGGACATAGTTTGTATTTTCCTCTCTAGGCAGTTTAATTTAATGCATTGCTACATTTAATCTTTGTAATGAATCCAGATGCTACAGTGATGGGTGCATAAAAATAATTAAATAAAGATAAATAGACCGTAACAACTTTACCATTGCCAGTTGTTGTAACATGGAGTTACATATCAAAAATGTATTCCCAGAAAATTATTTGAATTTCTAACTAGTGCAGAAAAACTTTCTGGGGACACTGCAGCGTGCAAACAGAGCTCATTACCTTTTTCATAGGCTAAGCTTTTTCCACATGTCCAAGACAGAACTTCATGCAAATAAATGGAAATTCAGTTTTCAGACCCCTTCTATAACTTTTCCAGTGATTTTGTTTCTGAAATAAAACCTTCTGAATGTAGATGTGGTGAATAAAGGCAACCTCTTTCCTCTGCCACACAATCAGCCTATGCCCAGTGCTTCTGATGTGAGACAAAGAGTTGTCTCTACCCAGAGAGATGCCGTTGTGAAGCAAATTGGGAGCCAACATCAATGCTAGAGACCACGGATGTGATTAGTGTGGAGCTGTGGTGTGGCTTTCTGAAATTAGTACCAAGGAGACAACTGCTGTTGATTCCTGTCTCCTGCATCCATGTGCACCCACCTCAGAGGCACTGCACTGGCAGTGGTTGGGGTCCCCAGCATGGGGATGAGGTCCCAAGGCTGCGCGCTTGGTGCCTGCAGGGGTCCCCAGCACTTGGTGCAGCGGTGGGTGTACCACCTCTGTCCTGGCCAAGGTCCAGCGTGGGTGGGCACTTGTATTATTGTTATTGAGGTTACTTGTGCACTTTTAATTGCATATAGTGTATTTTTTCTTATCCCAAAAGGGTTTCTGGAATAATTCTGGCCATTTAAATGGTTCCCAAGGGTGGTTTCATTTCATGGTGAGGGAAAGGACTCCATTGCACAGGGGCACACAGATGAGCAGATAACGCAAACATCCATGCTGACACTAGAACAGAAGAATTACAGTCTTCTGAAGGGACATGTCTGGACACTGGGAGGAACAGGATACTGCAGTAAACAACCCTCATGTTCCTGTCCAGCAATGGATAAACCACTGTAAGAAATAGGTGATGGAGGTACCTCATAATAACAGGATAGTAATATTTCGGCACAGTTTACTTGAAAAGAAATGAGTAGTATGTTTAGGGGATCTGTCCCAACCGTCAAGAGAAGAAATACTCAGTGACAAAACTGTGTTGTAACAGCAATCTTTGACCTTTGGCAGATGCACAGACTTTGCTGTCTGTAAGAAGTTTTCCTAATGGTATTGTTAATTGTTATTTGAGTCTCCTGTGTTAGGGTTACAAATTCAGTTGTGACATTGGGTACCTAAACACATACGGGTCCTCCAAGCCTGCCTAATCTGGGAGGAATGTGACTGCCCACCCGTGACTGACATGCCAGCCGGGTGCTGATGTGCTCCACTTGTGTCCTCCTCACCCTGTGTTTCAGCACTGTTTGGTCTAAGGCATCATAGTGTTGAGATCTTTTGTTCCTATCATATACTGGAGCACTAATATGGTTTAATGCTGCTGTCCTCCCCGTTTCCCTTTTACTTGGTTGTTTGGTGGTGGTAGCACTCATCTATGATGCTGGAAGTGGGTTTGGGTGATGCTTTACTGGGCAATGGTGGGAAGAGGAAGAGCTTTATGGAGATGCTGCACAAGTTCCCATGGATGACTGCCCCCCTGAAGTTCAAGTGCTCCCTGCAAGGCAGTGTCCATTTTTTCCACCAGAAAAGGTGGGAGAGCAGCCTTGAACCCCTTTAGGTGTGTGTTTGTGCCTGTGTGTGGTTCATGTGAGGTTCAATGCAGTCAAATGATGAGCTCTGTTTATGGAGTGCTGAGTCCCCATTAATTTCAGTGGGAGTTTATGGCGCTTGGCATTAAATGGGAGAACTTGGGAGAGGTTGAGCACACAATTTGTATGTGTTTTGCTCATGTTTCAACAAAGTCCATGTATCTGCAATTGAGTATGTACTTTGTTAGGCTAAGAAACATTTCTTTATGGTCTGTAAAGCAAGCGAATAAAGTCGAGAGGGAAACATATACTGTGTCAGCTTGCCTGTATGCAAAAAATACTTTATTTTCTGTTGGAAAGACAAAGCCTACAGAAAGAAAAAAAAGTAATCGTGTTACTGTATGGTCATCCTATATAAGCACATTAGTAAAGCACTATGGTACCAGTCATATTGTGAACTTAAAGCCACCCCTAATTAAACTGTCTGCATCCCCCAGCATTTTCCTGTAATGATGTCAAGCCGTGCAGCAATTAGTTGTCCCTCTATGAATGTAAACACTGTTTGTAAATCATATAAATTTAACCTGCTTTGCTTATTGAAAAGCTCCTAAAATGGAATTAAATATTATTGTAGAATTTGGAGTTATAATTTATTGAGTCATTTTTGAACATCTTGATATATTTTCTGTGATTCATGGCAATTAATTTTGGTAGCAAAGGCAGCACTTATTAAAAATCGCAGGTATAATTTGGGGTAGGGTTAATGGTGTGTACAACAGCATGCACAATATTTTATTGCACTAACACAATTGCTGTGGGTTTATTTTAAATCAAGATTTAGTCCATTCAAAGGAAGCAAGTGCCCTGACCTTCCAGCTTTCTCCATTTTGTACCTCCCGTACTACTTCAATTTAATTTGAATGTTAAGTTTGAATACTGAAGAAGTATGCCCTTATGCAGTAGTTCATCTTCTCTTTAGAGATCAGACTAAATGCCCGTGGCAATATGCTAGGAAACATAGCACATTACCATGAAATAGCTCCATTAGAGACAAAGAAATGTAAACAAAACACACACATTTGCCACTGTTTTTAGCTCAATTATATTTCTCCTATTGATGGTGTTGCCTAAAATGAAAAAGTGCTCAAGACCGAAATTTAGTAAACCTTTTGTTGCAATTTACTCCAGAAAAAAACCTCTGTTGCTGGAGGTGGATGGTTTACCTGAGCCATCAGCTACATAGCACGTTTATGGTTATTGTATTTTACAGGTTGATAGATTTTTATATTCTGTCCAAGTCAGGATCTTACACCACCTGGTTTATTATTTAGTAATTTACAGTGCAGTCAGGCATGTTTGGTTTAATGTAGGATAAACTTATAAATCTATTGTTCCTCCAGTTGCTGGGGTTGGTGTGCAATGAACTACAGAGCTTGATGCGTACATACATTTCAGCTCTGCTTATTTTCTTTGATAGGGAAGCAGGCAATAGATAACACAGTGACAGTAGCATCCCAGGGGATAGCAAAATGTGAGAGCAACACACCGTCAGGTTAGTAGGTCATTATTGTATGAGCACTGAGCCATTAATTGACTACTGTACCAGGCTCAATCTGTGTCAGATTATGGCTTTTGGCAGCAAAGACTGTTATCTAATAGCTAACTTTGCTTCTTTACTATCTTTTAATTAGGTTTTCTGATAAATTATACATAAAAAGGTAAATATATTTGTTACGCTTTTTATTTTTTATTTTTTTAAACCAAACATACAGAGTAGTGGTAATGTCAATAGGTAAAATTTTGTGTAAGGTACCGTTTAGCAGAGTGGTTTTGCTAATACTTTGGAGTATAATTTTTTAAAACTTCTTAAGAAAACGGGTAGTCAGATACTTTATTTAGGGGAAATAGATATTATGGGTGCAAGGCAATCAGAAATCGGTATCTAGTACTGGATTGTTTTCCTACTCTTTAGCATCGGGTAAGAATAAGAGAATAAGGGGGCTAAAACAACAACAATAAACAACATTTCTACAAAGCATTGCTCGTTCCTCATAAAAGCTGCTTAAAGGATACGAGGGGGATTGTCGGTCCTAGCACAGCCAATGGCCGCAGCAAGAGAGGCGCCGCGAGGCTGAGCCGTGGCGTGTTCCCGCAGCTCCCGGCGTGGCTGGTTAGTGTGGTGAGGGGGGAAATCAATGGTGCGAGGTCCATTTGAGGCAATAGGTCTTTGGAAATAGGAAAATGCCAGTGTCTTCTTGGAGGCCAATGCGTGTGTGCCGGCCAGCTGGGGCACAAGAAAGGGTATTTCTGCTAAAAGTGGGGGGAAGGTTCCTTCTTAGCACCCTTATCAGCCATCAAAGTTTTGCTGCCGTGAGGCAGTTCAGCGACATTGGGAGCTGACAGGGCGATCCTCTGCCACTCGTGCCGACTGGCCGGTAAACTCCCAGCTTTAACAAACAGGTTGTGGGAAGCTGAAGAAGTCGGTGTTCCACCCAGGGCTCAGTTTGGGCAGGATTTTTCTCCGGGTTTAAGGGTAAATCCTACTCATAGTTAAAAGATTATTTCAGGTTTCTTCCCTCTTTCCATGAGATCTTTAGGGATATTCCAGGCTGGAGCTAGGATGCTGTTCTGCTTCATCTCTACACCTGCCAAAACCAAATCCAGGTATTTTGGTCCAGATGAGAGCATAATATAAGTTAAATATTGCTCATTTTTTAAAAAGGGCTTTGCTAAGAGCTGTTGTCCATGGGATCTCTTGGACCTTGGTCACGTAAGCGTGTGTGTTTATGGGCTTGGCTCTAAACCAGGTATTCATATTTTCT